>NC_050574.1:154016410-154158910 GCF_011100635.1 Trichosurus vulpecula
ATAAATTAGGCTAGTAATATTTTGTTTGATTTGTGGAAAATAAATCTGTTTTATCACCGAGGTAAAAAATGTAGCCAGATGTTAAGAAGAGCATGTTCCATATGGAGGAGGCGCCGAGTCATGGAACTTTTGTAAAAACCATGCAAAGCTGTTATTATGGAGAAAACAGGAAGACAACTTCCTCTCTAAGCATACACCATTTCCTGGAGAGGAAGCGGGGGCTTTTTTTTTTTCTTGTTCTTTGTTGACTGAAACAGAGAGACAACTATTTAGTGATGACCATATATGTTTATACAAGCCATGGTCATCAGCCTTGAAAAAAAAAAATAAAGCCCGCCAACGTCTTCTCTGTTGGTAAAGGGCGAGACCCAGGGTGGGGCTGTCATGTTGGTGTTGGGTTTGTTGTTTTTCTGTGGTTGACCGCATAGGGACACCCAAGCGTAAACCGCCTGGACAGTGTTCTAGGGGACAGAATTCCATTACTATCCAATGAAATGGATTTCAGGCCCTCATTTTAAATAGTAGTGTGGCCTGGAACAACCAGACATCCTACCAGACCATGCTGCATCTCAGACTCGATAATGCTTACTGTGTGTTCAGCCTTGCATTCCATTAATGCAGCTGGGTGACAAAGAGGATAATGCCCCAGGCCTGGAGTCAAGAAGAGCTGAGTTTAAATGCAACCTCAGACACTTACTAGCTATGTGACCCTGGGCAAGTCACTTAACTATTTTCTGCCTCAGCTTCCTCATTTGTAAAAGGGAGACAATAGTAGTACTTACCCTCCCAGGATTGTTGTGAGGATCAGGTGGGATAATAGTTGTACAGTGCATAGCACGGCTATTATTATTATTTTCTATCGTCATTATTGTTCTATTCCATACAAGAGATAAAAAGGAGCAGCCTGTGGCAACATTTCATAGGGGTCTAGCATACAGTGATTTGACAGGTGCTGGCCTTAACTTACTGATAATGACTTCCTTCTTTGTAGAAGGAATATTGACTCTGGAGTCAGAAGACATGGGTATAAATCTGATCTCTCATACTGAACCTCCCCAGACCTCAGTATCCTCAACTGCAAAATCAAAGACCTTTTACGTCACTTCTTATACTAGATCTATATTCCTATGATCCTCTCTTCTCTCAAGAACTGTATGAAATTAGAAGTATAGGGAAAGGAGAGGATTGGGACCTAGCAGAACCTAGGTTTTGCTGTTAAATTACCAACAGTATCAAATTACCAAGTCTTAATTTGAGGTGTGTCCAGAAGTGAGAGGATATGACCTTACACCCTGAATCAGCCATTGTGGGGCTCAGCATCCCCATTCTGATAGTGACTCATGAAGAAAGTCAGCGTTAGGATGGGTGAAAGAGGAGAGGCATGGGTCTATGAAAGTAGAGTATCAGTCCTTACCACAAGAGGCAGAGGTTGGCCAGAGGGAGCAGTAGGTGTTCTGAGGTAGAATTAAGGCAAGGGAGATGATCCTTGTACATAAGGACATTACCCCTACTGATGCCCTGACATAAATGGTGATATTTAGACTAGACTTAGTCGGTTTGGTTCTAGGGGCAGAACCAGAATCAGTTGGTAGGACTTGCAAAGAAACAAATTTAGGTTTGATGTCTATGCCTAGCATTTAGAGCTATCAAAAGGTTTGCTTTGGGAAATAGTGGCTTCCTCCAAGATGGAGTTCTTCAAAGAGAAGCTAAATGACCACTTTTCCAGGATTGTTGACATGGGTATTCCTCTGCAGGTACAGGTTGGACTAAAATACCAAGATCCCTTCCAAATCTGAAATTCCCTGATTCTATGAGCTGTCAAGAATGCCTGAACTTGGCTCCCTGACCCCCTCACACATAGCAGATTCATGAGTGGACTAGATTTGAAGCCTAGAGATGGTGAGTCCCAGGGCAGCCGCATTAAAGCTGTGGGTTGGACTGGATGACCTTTGGGGTCCCTTCTCACTATGAGGCTCTATGATTTTATGATTCAGTAGAGTTAAAGTGGCCACACCTCTCTGACTGAATCTGGGGAATTCTCAGCATGAGCCATGAACCGTTTGATCCAGAAGTCTTCCTAAAGCCCCAGATGGTTTCTTATAGTGGCTTTTAAATAGCAACCATGGCAATACAGTGAATGTTTTGACAGAGTTTGCCCAGTACCCTTTAAGGGGCTTAATAGATGGGCCAGCAAATAATTGAAATGACATCTTCAGCAACTCTGAGTTACACAGCAGACAGAACACATATAGAAAAAGGGCCAGGCTCAGAGTGCCCTAAAGCCACAGATTTTCAGATTATAATAGAGGAGACTCACTGCCAGAATTAGAAGAAAACAATGTTATTTTTTATTTGTTTTTTTTTTTTATTTATTGTGGGCAGAGTAAATCTCTTTTATAAAATGCAAAGGGAAGAGGACTTAGCATCTTTCCTTAAGTTACCTTGAAAGAATGTTATGCTTTAATTTTATAACGTTTATTCAGGAGGTTGAGGGATTTTCCCCCTTCCCCTTCTTATCCTCTTAAATACTTTTTGCTGTATGTACTTTTTCTCTTCTCTTTTTTCTTCATGCTTCATTTTCCACAAATTGTACATTTGCTCAAAGTTTCTTTTTATTAAAATTGCTATTTTTCAGGAACTTCCAAAGTCTAGCTTAAGCTTCCTTAATATGGAAGCATAGTCTCTATGGAAGGGAGGTGGAGCTTTAAACTTCCGAATCTCAGACTATTGTTATTTTCTGGCATGGCCTCCCTTAGGTAACATGAATATGTATCAGGAAAGAATTGCAGAGGAGAACATCTGGAAACTTTTGTGGCAGGTCTACAGAGCACTGGGGTGAAAAGAGAACTTGACCATTATCTGGCAAATCTGGGCTACACTCATAGCCAATCAAGATGATCTAGACCTTTTCCCTCAGTTAGCTGAGTATTTCAGCCAAAACTGCCTTCTTCAGTCTCTATATTTTGCTCTTCGGTCTTCACAGTTCACCATTCCTCTTGAAGTAAACAGTATATCACTTTTTTTAGTTAATTTTTTTTTGGTTAAAAAACAAACATTGCAATCAAAGAATCTTCTCTAGATACTTGATTTTTTAAAAAGGAAGAAAAACAAACAACATTAACAGAAAAACAACAGGGCTTAGCTTCTTTGGTAGAGAAAGTTAACAAAACTAAGCATCTAGTTGTAAGCATGCAAGACATTGTTTTGGCAAGATAGGCAACATTCCGAGTAGATACACAAATATTAAATTCTATTTTTTTTCTTCTTGTGAACACCAGATAGCTTCTATTGAGGAACTAGAGGAAAACCTCAGAAGGGCACCTGAAAGATAGAACATCTCTTCTAGAATTGTAGAGTGGTAATGATAATACATAATAATAAAGAGAAGGAAAGTACTTGATGAACCTTAACAAACAACATAAATGTGAACTGTTATTACAAAAACAAAGGGTAGTGGATAGATATAGATAACTAGATCTATGCATTAGAAATTTAGAATAATAATAGTTTTTTGATCTATTTATATTAAATAGTATCTGTATTAAATCTAAGACTTGCAAAGTGCTTTACAGGTTATCTCTTTTGACCCTCAGGCAACCCTGAGAGGCAGATGCTATTATTATCCCCATTTGACAGACGAAAATACTGAGGTTGGCTTGCCCAGAGTCAGTGGGACAGCTAGTATCTGAGGCTGGATGTGAATTCAGGTAATCCTGACTCCAAGTTTTGTGCCCTATCCATTGCAACACCTGACTTTATGATCGAATCCTAGAATTTGGGAGCGATGTAGTCCAATCCCTTACCTTCTCTGAGAGGTATCATCTATACACAGGCATCAGGCATGTGGTGGCACTCATCACTCCCAAGTGAAGCCCAAACCAGATTAAAATGTAATTGGGAAGTATTTAACAAGCTATAATAAAATATAGATAATATTAAATATGGTTTTCTAGGTTAATAAGTGCCCACGGGGATCTCTATGTATGCTCTAGTGACCCTTGTTTCTATTTGAGTTTGATACCGTCTCTCTTGAAACCTCCTACAACTGGTGATCATCTAACCTCTTTTCAAAAACCTCTGGTATCAAGAAATTCACTACCTCCCAAAGCAATCTATTCTATTTTAGACTGCTTTAATAGTAAGGATGTTTTTCCTCTTGTTGTTCAGTCATTTTTCAGTTGTATCCAGCACTTTGTGACCCCATTTGGGGTTTTCTTGGCAAAGATACTGGAGTAATTTGCCATTTTCTTCTCCAGCTCATTTTACAGAAAAGACACTGAGGGATACAGAATTAAGTGACTTGCCCAGGGTCACACAGCTAGTAAGTATCTGGGACCAGATGTGAATTCTGGAAGATGAGTCTTCTTGACTCTTGGCCAGGCACTCTATCCACTGAAACACCTAGCTGACCTTGTTTTTCCTTACATTAAGCTGAAATCAGCCTCCCTAAAAACATTCTTCACTCTAGAGTCAAATAGAATAAGCCCAATCCCTCTTTCTCAAGAGACCCTATTTTGTACAGTGAGAAGAACACTGTCTGGTGTCAGGGCACCTGGATTCAAATCCTATCTTTGATGCATTTTATCTGTATCACCTTGGGTAAATCACTTAAGCATCCTAGGCCTCAGTTCCCTAAGCTTTAAAATTAGAAGTTTGGACTAAATGGCCTCATCTGTTCCTTTCAGCTCTAGGTTGATAAACTACTTGAAGACAGAAATGATGTACCCTTCTTGCCACCTTCAAGGATATTCTAGGCTAACTATTCATATTTTTTAACCTACTCTAATGTGGAATGGTTTGGGGGCTTCTTACCATCAGTCCCCCTCCTCGAGTCACTTTGGCGTATTGGTACCCTTCCTAAACAGTGGTGTCCAGAACTGGAAAAAAAAAGTCCAGATAATCTCTGAATATGTCATCTTTCTCCTGCCCACGCATGCTAAATCTGGCGTGTTATAATGGGACAACATGATTTTCAACTGTTTCTGCACGATTTTTTTCCCTAGGGCTGGTTATCTTTTTCAAAGAGGTCCTGAACCCTTTGCTTTTGCCCAAGACTGGAAGAATGGAGTTGGAGAAGGGTGCTGACTATAGCCTGGCAACTCACTCATAGAGTAAATGGAGTGGAAATGGTTAGGAAGGGTTACAGATAGGGAACCAATCTCTAGCCACCAACTTGTAAGTGAGAAGAGGAGAATAGGATCCAGCTGATGACCCCTGAAGCAAGAAGCAGCTCTTCATGTGGGAGGGGGGTGGGTACAGGGCACAGGGCAGGGAAAGGGTTAGGCCACAAAGCAGCAGCAGCAAGCCAATGTGACAATTAAAACCATGCCATGTGGTATCTTGGGCCTGCTTGCCATAAGATTTCATTTCCTGATCCATCCGAAATAGTTCAAACTGTACCCCTGCTTGGATTCCAAGTTATTGAAATGTACTCGTAATAGTACTATTCAAAAAGTACTCTGAAAAACCATCACTAGCAAAAGAAAAAAAGAGGCAACAATTAGGTCACTACTGCAATTTCTCATAGTATGATTCATCATTTGGAGCATTTAATAACATAGCAACCATATGGTTGCACATTTTACCAAGGTGACATCACATTGTAAAAGTCACATATTATATATAGAGAGAAATCATTCCCAGCAAAGTACAGGATTCATCAAACAGTAGAACACAGTCTGCGTTCTTACTGTCTTCTTCTACTGCAATGCATATCCATCTATTAAATGGGCAGCTAGGTGGTACAGTGGACGGTGTGGCAGGCCAGGAGTCAGAAAGACTCATCTTTCAGTGTTCAAATCCAGCTTCAGACACTTACTACCTGTGTGACCCTGTTTGCCTCAGTTTCCTCATCTGTAAAATGAGCTAGAGAAGTAAATGGCAAGCCACTCCAGTATCCTTGCCAAGAAAACCCCAAATGGGGTCATGAAGAGTTGGACACAACTAAACAAAAACAGTCTGTCAAATCTTAAGTTCCTAGAGAACCTCTCTGAACCTCTGTTTCTACATCTTTACAGATGTCTGGTTCACTTTCTTTGATAGAGCTCTAAGAAGGAAGCTGCTTCAGGCACTGGATAAAAGAAAGGAGGCGAAAGAGGAAAAAAGGAACAATAATTTAATGAGTCAGTATGAGAAGAAAAAGAGGGAATTGATTTAATTCAGATATCAGTAAGATTATTTCATGAAATGTCTCATTGCAAATAAGACAACTATATATATACACATATATGTATGTATATGTACATATACATACATACATGTGTGTGTATCCCTCCCAAGCTCCCATGCTTATGGCTTTTATCTCTCCAAACAGTCATAGAATTATAGGTCTCCAATTCAGTGGCCTCTTCGTTATATGTTATACAATTAACTTGATATTGCAGTTAAAGCTGCATCAGCATTTCTGTGACCATTCCCCATCTGAAAGGGTCGATGGCTTGGTAATGTAATAGCCACTGATGGTGTAAGTGGGAAGAAGGCAGTCATGAATTTAAAGCCCATTTTTGCCTTCAGATAATTAAAATTAACTGCATTTCTTTTGTAAATTTGTCTGTTAAGTAAAATTCTGGTATGGACCTTTGTGCACGTGCTCACACATGGTCAGATAGACCTTATCAAAAAGATAGGGTTTCAGATCACTTTTGCTGCCCATGTCATAGAAGTATTTAAATCTAGTCTCAGAGTTATTACCACAGAATCTCAGATTTGGGAGGGGCTATGAGAGAGGTGGCATAGTAGAAAGAAAAGAATCCCAGACCAAAGTGCTACAGTGAAAAGACTAATGGCTTTGAAATCAGAAGACCTGGGTTCAAATTTCCTGTCTTTGTATGCCCAGCACAATTTGTATTCCCAGTTACAATGCCTGGCACAGAGTAGGGGCCTAATAGACATTTGTTGATTGATTTCTTGGTAAACTGAAAAGGGCTACACACATGAGTTATCATTATCATCATCATCATCGTCATCATCATGATTTTATGTTATTTGAATTTATATTCATTATTTTGTGTTCCTGTCTCCTGCTGAAATGTAAGCATACCCCACCCAATGTATGTGAGGGGGGAGGGTGGTAACTAGATCTTATCTTTCATAATGCCTCATGCCTAATTGACACCAAATTGATGCTCAATAAAGGTGACTGCCTGAGAGTTTGGGTTTGAAAAAAATCTAAATATTTGTGGGTTTTATGAACATTTCATTCAGGCCTCGTTTTTTTCGGGCCTGCTTTTTGACACCATCATAACTTTCATATTTTCCCCCAGATCCTCATCAGGAAATGAAGCATCCAGGTAGATTGCACATATGTGATCATGTCAAACCGAGAAGTATCTATAGGGAGGATGATCAGGGGAGCACCTAGTAGTTTGATGTGTCCTCCAGTTCATGTAATGAGAGTCCAAGGCATGGATCTTGGTTATACTGACACACCTCCTGTGGAACTGGGCGTGCAAGCAGACCTCTTGGCTGAGAGGCAAATACTTTCCTGGGATATCATGGAATTAATCAAAGGTTCTCCTGAATTTCTCAGCTATTTACCAATTGTTTTTATCAAATGATTTTAATCCTATAAAACATTTAAAGTATTTGTAGTTGTCTACAAACACCAAGCCTCTTAGTGTTGATCTTTCCTTGAAGTGTTCGCAAATGAAAGGCAAACAACAACATGCTGTACATATGGAGATCACTCCCTGTATTATTTAAATATACTACCATTTGAGCCAAGGGCATCGTTGCTTAATGGATAGAGAACTGGCTGAAATCCCATCTCTGATGCTTACAGTCTTAGTGACACTGGGAATCTTACTTAACCTCTTAGGGCTTTTGGCACCTCACTCTAAGACTATAAAATTGCAGAAAAAGTGAAGGCCTACATTGCTGCGGGAGGGTCCTCACCTAGGAGTTCCCCATACAATGAAATCACAAGTCTAATACCTATCTCCATCTCTGCTACTGAGCCTCTTATTGTCTACAGGTACTACAAAAGCCAACAGGCAATCAGAAGTCTATTTCACATTTTATATCAATGGGGACAGTCCTCTGGTTTAGTGGATGGAGCCATTCTTTGCAGATTTTGTCTCAGTGTCTCTGCTTTATCACTTCTTGTGCTGTGCGATGCAGCTGCAGAAATATATATATATGTGTGTGTGTATATATACATATATATACACACACACATACACACACACACACACACATGTAAAACTCTACCTGTTGTTTGCCACTTGCCCTGGAAGTGTGTGTTGCAGCTGTCTTGGCTTTGCTAAACGGAAGTTGGTCCTGTTGTCCATTGATGGTGATCCTTTAGTTCTCTATAGGAAGAAGAGTGTAGATGTCAATGATGAAACCACTCAATTAACCATCATTTCTGCCATCATTTTCTACTGGAAGCTTTATCTGCAAGGATAGAAGGTTGGTAAATATCCTGAAAAGAGTGCCAGAATCTTCACATTTTCTTTACATTGTCTGTGATTACAATAGAGTTGTCTTCACATTCTAATAGTGCTCCTGGGTCTCACAGGTGGACTCATCATAGTTGTGATAAGCTGAAAATGTTTGTGCAACCTTAGCATCCCAGCCTTAGGATCCCCCTTGTGTATGTGCCTCCAGACAATGGATGATTCATGTTTCTGTGCAACTTGTTATCAGGAGAAATGACAGGTTGTTGAGAGCATAGTTACTTACTTTGCTGCAAATAGGGCCTTGCTATGAGTCATTCTTCTAGACCAGTTCTGGTGGTATAACACTAACAATGTTTGAGACACACTTTTAAAAGCTGCACATTGTGATTCATTGCCAAGGGTCTAAGTTGAGTATATGGGCAATCCTGAGATCATCAGATAATTGTGCTTGTCTGCATTTTACAATTCCTGATAGAGGCAGCACAGCATGGTGGATAGAGCACTGGGGTTAGGGTCAGGAAGACTCAGTTCCTATCCTGTCTCAGAGCCTAGCTAAATAATCCTGAGAAAGTCACATGACTTCTTTCAGCCTCTGTTTCCACATCTATAAAAATGGGGTTGACACTAATAGTCCCTGTTATTCTGAGGTGCTTTGCAAACCCCAAAGTGTTATATAGATGTTAATTACTATTATCATTAGTATTGTTGTTCCAGAAAGTTCCTAAGTAGGCCTAGCCATCTTTTATGGAGGATGCTCCCCCACCTTTTGTTTTTCCTTGTTAACTTCATTCTTTCTCTTACACTGTACAAACATAGGATGGTAGCATAGACCTTTCCTACTTTTGTGCCCTCACCCCTCGACCCTTAATGTTTCAACATTTCTCTCCTTTTTCATTTTTTTCTCAGAGTTATAAATGTTAGCATGCTAGATTCTAGAAGGTCATCAGATGGCAAGGGGAAGAAAGAGCAGAGTTGGGTACAACCATGACCTAAAGGAAATATAAATCTTTACTCTGAAAAACATGCTAACTAGGGGTACCAGCCTATTTGAAATCTGTGGGAGACTCAATTTTCCAAATAAGGGAACTTTTTTATTTGTTTTCTAATTAGGACTAGCCTAATTCCCCAAAGGGATTTCTCTCATTCCTAGTAAAGGAACATGAGAAAGGGAACAATTTCTAATTAGCATTTTGCCCAGAGTTGAAGAACAACCTCAATGAACATTTTTAGTTTACTCTTGGATGTTATCTGAGCAATGAACTTTTGAGGGGGCTTACAAATCAACCATAGAATCTGCTAACCAGAGGCAAATGTTATAATTAACTAAATTACCAACCTGAGCTAGTGAAGATTGAAAAGGGGACCAACTGTTAGCAAATTCAGTAATTAGGGTCATGTTTACATTGCTATTGTCAACTATAATTATTCATCTATTTGAACAAAGGCCGTTTTACTCCATTACAATAGATAATGTGCTTGAAATCTGGGGACTGTTGGTTTACATGTTCATAGGACCAAAGGATTAAGTTCTCCTAGCAGAGGCCAAAGCTGAAGTCATTTGATTTATCCTCTATCTGGCATTTAAAACCCTTTACAATCTGGCCCAAGCCAATCTTTCCTGGTTGATTATATATTACCTCTACTCATTCAGGATATCAGGACTAGCCAGACTGGCCTACTTGCCTTGCCTTTGCATAGACTGGGCCCCATGCCTGGAACTCCCTTCTTCCTCACCTCTGTTTATTGGAACTCCTAACTCCCTTCATGGCTTACTCAACTGCCACTTTCCTAAAGAGATCTTTCCAAATTTCCACAGTTGTGTGGAAAAACTACTTTGTATTTATTTCATATACCTATCTGTAAAAATATTGGTTTCAGCAAGTAAAATGTAAGTTTCTTTTGTATTTATATCCCCAGTGCCTAGCACCATCCTCAGTATATAGTAGGCTAGGTGCTCAATAAATGCTTTTCGATCAGTTGCTGGTTGGTTGAATGAATGACAATTCTCAGTTGGAGCATGGGCTTTTTCTTGAGACCCACAGTCAAGTAAATGTTAGGTCTGCCCCTATGTGGGCTATACAATTTAGATTTGCTTCCGAAACATCTCGTCTCTACCCAGTACTGGTTAATGTTTGCCCTGTAGAAATCCTCAACCCCAGTACCATCTTAGGTGAAGAAGAGGGTCTGTTTTTTAAACTTAATTTTCCACTTGGCAAATCCACATATAATCCCTTTGTGTTTGGTTTATACTTTATTTGCTTCTGTTTGTATTCATAGGTCAACAGAAAGAAAAAGTAAAGTGCCCTGAACCTAAGAGGGCTTCAACAGATGCTTGTTGACTGTGAATTTGCAGATAAGTACTGGGCAGGTGAAGATAACAATCTCAGAGGAAGAGCTTTAAATACATATACTGGAGTCTGGTCTAATCCAACAAAAATACCAGAAAATTTTGGATTTAAAAAGGACCTTGGTAGCCATCTAGAGCAGTAAGGTGGTGCAGTGGAGAGAGTGCTAGGCCTAGAGTTAGGAAAACCTGAGTTTAAATTCGGTCTTGGGCACTTACTAGCTTTGTGACCCAGAACAAGTCACTTAACCCTGTTTGCCTCAGTGTCCTCATCTGTAAAATGAGCTGGAGAAGGAAATGGCAAACCACTCCAGTATTTTACCAAGAAAACCCCAAAAGGGGTCATGAAGAGTCAGACAGGACTGAAAATGATTAAACAAGCACAACAACAATGTGTAATCATCTAATCCAACTCATACCCAAAAAAGACCTAGCCCCTGTACAACATACCTGATAAACTGTCACCCAACCTTAGCTTGAAGACCTCCAGGAATGTGGAATTGACTGCCTCCAGTTTATCAATCACTATTATGTGTAAGGCACTGTTGTAGGCATAGAGTATACAAAGATAGGGTGGAAAGTACTTTTCTCCAGAGCTTAAGTTCTGTAGAGGGTGATATAATAGGTAAACAAATAAGTACAGGACTAGGGACTGGACCTGTGGCTTCATTACTAAAAGGAACTCCCAGGGAAAAAAACTCTACAAATTCAGGTCAACACCTTTCCTGTATTCGATAGTCTTAGATACTGAGAGCACTGAGTGGTTAAAAACAGCTTGCCAACCCCACAGACAGTATGTGTTTGCCTTGGGTTAAGTCCTGGTTTAGGCCAACCAAGACTTAAACCCAGGTCTTCTGGACTTCATGGTCAGCTCTCTGTAGGTATATACATGTTAATCTGAGGAGGGAAGAACATTCACAACCAACCAGGAGGATCAGAAAAGACTTCCTGTAACAGACAGCCCATAAGCTGGGCCTTAAAAGAAGCTAGGGATTTTAAGAGGCAGAGTTGAGGACATAGTGCATTCCAGACATGGGAATAGCCTATGCAAAAGCAGGAAGTGAAATCCTGACTTCAGGGAACACCAAGGAAGCCAATTTGGCTGGAGTTTAGAGTGAACAAAGGGGAATAATGTGGAATAAGCCTGCAAAAGAAAGCAGGAGGCAGATTTTGAAGCCCAGAGCTGTGCACATTTGGAAAAATGTTTTTGCCAAGAGTTGATTGGAAATGATTAACCCCTCCCAGAATGGAAGTTGAACAAGGAATTGGGATGAGTTGTTCATTTTCTAGATTGCTGCAAGAAAATGTGTGAGCTATACCCATTGCTTTTTCTACTTTTAAAGAAAGGTGGGGTGCCTTTCATGGGTCCTCACTACACAGTTCATTTGTATTAGTCACTTTCACCTATGTCCAACAGACATTTTACCATACCTTCTGGCAGCTCCATTTCTTCTTAAATGCTCATTTTGGTCATCTTTTTACCATGGGTGGTAGCCTGCTATGGTGTATAGCTTTTTTTTCTTTTAAGAGACATGTCTGTGTGACTGTTGTATAGAGAAAACTGACTCTGAAATAAACAATGACTGTTTCAGTTACATAAACCTTATCCAATGATCATTAACCTACTTGTTTAGAGGATTAGGGGACTGAGAGTGTTAACCCTTTGCCATCCGATGCTAGAACTCATCCTTTCTTACTTGCCCACAGATCACTGGTGCTGAGTGTTCAGTGTGTAGTTTTAAAGAGCTTTTCCTGGTACCATGTTTTCCCAGGGAGGAGTCTTGCACTGCTTTTGAACGAGAGGTCCCTTTGAACTGCACTCTGGGTAGTCTAAACTATTTAACCTTACCCTCTGTGGCTGTATAATAACAGTTGCCCTGAACAAGCTGCCTTCTCGTTGTCCACTTCTGAATCTTTGTTAAAAAAAGTCATGTTCTTTTCCTAATTCCTGCCTGTTGGCTTTGTGACAGAGGAACCTAGTGAAGCTGACACCCAGGGGACTTTGGAGATTGAGTTCCATTCCCCAAGCTTGGGAAGTACTGCTAGATCAGGGAAAGGTCTTTTCTTTCACATTTTACCCTTGAGCAAGAGGGAGACTCCCTCAAAAACGTAAACAACTTTTCCTTTTAAGCAGGTAGGAGAAGGTGAAGATTAGAGTTGGAATCTCTCAATGCTTTTTCTCTGTTAAGACTTGAGTTAATCCTTAGTCTGAATTGAGGTGATCAATACTCAAGTACTCAATGCTCAAATGTATTTTCAATATCATCAATTTGGAAGTTCCCTCCAGAGATGCAGATTGCAGCTCATACATGTGCTTCCGTTGTTCATGTCCTCCCACAAAGTTCACCCAATGTGTGGCAGACCTCCCTCATTTTTTTCTTTTTAGCACTTCTGAAATCCTGAAGATACTGTGGAAGCCTCAGTCAATCTACCTCTCATCCCTCACTCATCTTCTCTTCTTAATATACATTTCCTTGAAGACATCTTTTCTCCAAGGTTCTCACTGAGGCAGTTATCCAGCCATAATATGATATAATATAATATAATATAATAATAACAGTTCATATTTATAAAGTGATTTTTTCATGAAGCCTTTTCACATCCATGCATTAACTATTTTGATCCATATCTCTGGAAAGTAAGAAGTACAATCAATTATTATACCCATTTTAAAAGGAAGTGGTGTAGAGTGGTTAAGTGATGAGTGACAGCCGGGCTATAGTAGACAATAAATGTTTATGGACTGACTGGCAAATAAGTACTGATGTAGGGATTTGAAATAGATCTTCTGACCTGAAGACCAGTGCTTTTGCAACAATATCAATCTGCCTCCTGTTGTTATACTATGCCACAGGCGAACCTTATTGTGTAGGTCCAACCGTATCTTCTGAAACATAACTATATAGAATACAACTACATAATGTGAGTGTTACCTTTGAGCAGGAATGTTAGGCCTGCCCCCCTAATATTAATATGATCAAAGGATTCCACTATAATACATTCTAACAACTTGTATGTGCTACTGAAGAAGAAAAGAAGAAACGGTGGGACCTGATTTATGTGGATTGGCCATATATGTTAACTGATTTATTGTAGATTATTAGAGGTAACAGGGACCTTAGAGACCTTTGAATTCAAGTGTCCTTGTTTATAAATAAGGAAACTGAATCTTTGGAGGCTGAGCCAGGACTAGATTCTGGGTCTCCTGACTGCCAGTTTCCTCATCTCTAAGATGATGAGAGGGAACTACATGTTCTCCAAAGGCCCTTCCCTGCCACCTCCCAGGGAAGCCTTTCCCTCATCTGCCTAGTTGTTGCTGCTCTCCCTCTCCTCAAAATATCATGTATATACTTATCTGCTTACTTGTTATTTTCCCCAGTAGATTGTAAGCTCTTTGAAATTATATGATTTTTGTGCTATAATTTTGTTTTGCTTTTGTAGAAAAACAAACTAGAAAAAGTTTAGTGCTTTTATACATTTTAATCCTCTTTTTCTCTTATAAATATCATGAAAATGTATCTATTCTCATTAGCTGGGCTTTTTTTTAATCACTTTCATCCCGAATACAAAATCTCACCTATGTGACAGTGTTCTTTTAAATGTCAGAGCAACAGAAGAGGTTGAGAGGGCAGGGAGACATCATGAATTAAGCCTCTAAAGGATTTATAATGCTTTCCCTTCGGTGCCTTTCTTCCAGAGAATAAAAGGAGGGAAAGGAGCCAATAGAGTCAGCCCCTAAAGCAGCATTTTTCCCCAAGGAATTTTGTATTTAGTTCTTCTGCCTCTGGCTAATGAAAAAAGAGAGGCATTTAGCTCAGGAACAAAGGGAAGCAACATTTTAAAATGCGTTTCTCTTTCTTGGAGTTTTGCTAGGTTTGATCTCATCTAACACCAGGTTGTACTGAAAAAAAAAGTGCTAGAATGATCTAATCCTGTGGCCTTAACTAACACAGACTGCTTTTGTGAGGGAGGAGTGAGGTGAAGGGCTGAGCCATTTATCTGGTGGATTCCAGCTAGGAAGGCAGCCCAACCAGATCCTTCAGGTCCCGCAAAGCTGGCCTTTTCCCCAGTAACAGTTGTATATATGATTTCTTGTTGTTGCTGCTGCTGCTGCTGCTGCTGTTTGGAGGACAGGGGCCAAGGGAGGTAGGGATTTGAATTACCCAGCTAACTGGGTCTCCACTGTCCACTTTACTTCACTATATGGATATGGCACTGACCCACAAATAATTTTGATTCAATAACCAATCACTATACTTAGTTTGTATTTTTCAGTGAATTGACTGATGAGTGTCTTCATGAATTGACTAAACTGACCAGCTATAGTTAGAAGAAAAATAAAAGGAATAGAGAATAGAGGAAGTCCATGAAAAATTTCACTAGCTGCTTTTATCATGTCTGTTACAATACTGGTCAAAGCAGCACAGAAAAGTTTAAAATGATAGAGGCAGCTAACTCAATTAAATCTCTATCCTTCTATGGGCCCTGAAAATGTCGGCTCTTTTTCTTTCTATGGCCATCGCCTAGCATGGATCCAGACATATAGCAGGCATTTGATGATTCTGGTTGAACTGAATTGAATTCATGAGAAAAAGAGTAAAGGTTGTTTGTGAAACAGAAGACCTTCCAGATTCAAAAAGCCATTTTCAACACAGGCTGAAAGGTAGCTTCACTCAGCTGAATTACAATGAATAATCTTGCCTCAGAAGACCAGAAGATGAAACATATTAGTGGTCTCTAGCTACAGAGATCGTGGAGGGTGGGTGACTACAGTTATGGAATGTTGAATACACTATTTTGTCATAATCACTCCTTTGTCCGTAGGTTTTGGTTATTTTCTTTCAAGGTAGAGTTCCACAGGGGAGGGGAAAGTAATATCAGTAAATGGCTGTGGTATTTTTATTTTAAAAAGGTACAAACAAAACTTTTACAAGTAATTTCCATTTTGTTACAAGGGGTAGTATAACATTGCTGTTTTGCATCTTCTGTTCCAGAAGATACAACTTGCCCTCTTGAACCCCTCTTACAGGATTAGCTGTTTGTATTACTCTTTCTCCTTATTCTGGAGCTAAAGATGTTATAGAAATAGGATACCTTGCAAAACCCACAAGAGTGCCTTTGAACATAGTGTTCTGCAGAGTGAGTTTTGCAATCTGATTAAACCGACAGTGCCTTTCTAAGGGGGAATTACAATGCCACACGGCTTTTAGACCTTCTGCATTATGCTGAAGCAAAGGGAAGACTGCTGTGGCCATCCAGGAAGGGATTGGAGATGGCTGCTGAGCCACATTTACCACAGTGTTAGAATAGCTAGCACAGTGTTAAAGCTTATTCCCTAGGTGAATTATTTTAAGGTATATGACTTTCCAGAATTAAGGAAGACTCGTTTTTATAATTCTAGATCACTAGGCAGAATTTCTAGAAGCCATAAGGAGAATCATCAATGGTGGGAAAATGCCCCAAGTGCAAGTCAGACCACAGGCTATGTCCACATTGCTGGAATGCTCTCTGGGGTAGCCTGACCCTTTACATATGAGTAATTTGAAAGCTAAAAAGTGGAACAAAGTAGGATATAAATGGATCTCATTTCTTTAGAGATAAGAAATGTCACCTTGAAGACTAAAGTCTCCCCTGTCCCTGTGAAAGCAATTGTTCCAGAACAGAGGTGAAGAGGTCTAATGAGTCTTGGGGTAGAGTTGGTACCGTTTCATTGCTACTTACTCTGTACCTGTTTTAGAATAAACAGAGGTCTTCAGGCTATACAACTGTCAATTATTGGGAACTTGTCACAAGCCCTTGATATAGCTACAAATTGAGAGCAGTAGGAGAAGAATTTTAGAAATAAAGAAGCCCATTTATTTAAAATCACAAAATTATAATCACATGATAGAGCCTTCCAATTCAGTGCCATATTTCTATTTAGGAGAATCTAAACAAGCCAGAGGAACTTATAGGCAGCCCCTCACTGCTCTCATTTAAAGCTATTTCACAGCACGATGATCCTTTCCTAGAGGCAGATTTTCATTCAGTTCCTAATAGTCAAATGCCTGGATGGCATAAGATTAGATGCCTGGATAGAGGCCAGCCTAACAGTAGAAACTAGAGCACCAAATCTGGAATTCAAGGCCCCAGATTCAAATCCTGATTTTACTTTTATAACCTTGCTCAAATTGCTGGCCTTCGATTTCCTCATCTTTAAAACAAGGGTGTTGGTCTAGATCAGGGCTGTCCAACCTTAGGTTTTTATTGAAACAATAGACAATATATTTTGATTTGCCATTTTAGTGAGAGCTCTGTAGTAGCTTGGCTTCCTTTACTAAAGCATTCGTGTAAATATCTATGCTTGTAGGTGGGCCACATAAATTGCACTGCCTGCAGGCCTAACTTTGGACAGCCCTGGTCTAGATGATCTCTAAGTTTTCTCTCAGCTCTTAATGATACCTATGACCTAAATGGCCACAATAAAGTGGAGGGTTGGGGGCAGGGGAGGGCTTTGGTGGCCTGAAATAAATTAAATTGGGTATCTGTTGAAGACCAAGGGTCTTTGCACATGGCAAAAACAATTTTGTTAGAGTAAATCAAATAATTGTGCTATTATTTTAATGTATTAGATTTTCGGTGATATGAAGCCAGTTTTCATACTTGTACCCCAACTGGTTTCCCAGTTGTAGTCCCAACAGAAAGGACAGTTTCAAATATTGCCTTGTATATAGAATGATCTCAGAGTAGAATAGGTTACTTCTGGAAGTAGTTTCTCCCTCCACACGAATACAGCCAAGCAAAGCTAGATGAACACTAGAATACAAAAGACAGCTTGGCATAGTGAACAAAGCACAGAACTTGGAAGAGAACTCCTGGGTCCAAATCCCACTTCAAACTATTACTAAGCAGGTGACTGGGGACACATTTGAGCCTCAGTTTCCTTATCTGCAAAAAAAAAAGTGGTTACAGTAACACATGATTGTTGGAAGAATCAAATGAGATACTTTACGTAACTCTCTTCACCAACCTTAAGGCTTGCTTAAATGTGATTTCTTATATTGATTCAGGTGTGAGTTGGATACAGAGAAGCAGCTGGTACATTGGAAAGATTTAGAGACAGAAGGCCTGGGTTCAAAATGGGCTCTTGTCACATACTCCTACTTGTGTGAGTTTAGGCAAGTCAGTTAGCCTCTGTGAGTCTGTTTCCTCTTCTGTAAAATGAGTGTGGGACTAGACAACCTCCAAGATCCCTTTCTGTCCTAGATCAGTAATCTTGTGGCCTTATATGAGCGTCTGCAGTTCTGTTTGCTGACTTGAATTGCGTGTATTCATTTCAAAATGAATTTTAAAACCCATGATCTCTGAGGACTAAAACTCTGTAATTAAAAGTACTAGGATAATTTGTAGATAAAGATTTACTAGGTTGTTCTTCTCGAGCACAGAGCTAGTTTTATGCAAATTTCTCCAGTTTCAGAGTGCACACTCTTGCATTAAAATCTCTGTAAGACTACGCATGCCTTAAGGATTAGATTCTGCCCTATAGATGCATGGGCTAATGGCAATGCATCTTCATGCATTTTCTAAAACATCAGACTGAACTAGCTAATGGCAATGCCCCGAAAAAGCAGTAGGAAAAAAAAAATAATCCTTGATACTAAACTAGATCTGTTGAGAGCATAATAGGTGCAGAGGTAGCCATTTCCAGGAGAGGAGGCAGGTGCACACAAGTCTCATGATCAGAACCCCAGCACTGAACTAGAATGGCCTTTTTGCTAAAGAGATGTAACCAAAATCCAGGAAAGTTTGCTTTCTCTTTACTGCAGTAACAATTCTCGCCAGTGGTTTAGCTTGTGGTGGGCTGCTTTAAATAACTCCCCTCCCTGCCCCCCAATAGCTTTTCAGTAAAAAAAAAAAAAAAAAAACAACGAGCAAACGCAGTCTGGGTAGCTTTCCTTCACTGCTTAGTGACCAGCAAAACAAAATGCTACTTCATCTGTTTTGTTTTGTTTTGGTTTTCTCTCCCCCAGCCCTCCCCAGTATTTCCCTCCAGTAAGGAGTTCACATAAGATTTATTTCCTCTGCCCACACTCTGTGTGCACCACCAAGTTTCCATTATCAGTTCCCTCCCACACGCAAATTCACTCACCCCTCCAGCTCCCCTAGTCTTCTAGTCTTTCTGGACTACCTACTACTCACATTTTTACAAGACATTCTAGAGAAATTCGTTTTGCTGCAGTAAGGGCATAAAAGTTCACATGAAATGTAATTCTTTCGGAGAAAATCATCTTCCACAGGATCTCCATGTGCTATTTTATTGAGCTGCCATAATGAGACTATTCCCTCTTCTTGCTTGTTAACCCCCTCAAAGCCATGTTTTCCTTTGAATGGTTTTCAGATCACAAGTTCTCACTGGGATTCAGTGAAATAGGACACCACCGCTCCATAGCCAAGGTCTGCATTTCCCAGGGCAATGTGGCAGAGAATCAGGCAAGAATCTAAATAATATAAGCAAAAAAAAAATCGGATTTCTCCCCACCCCAGTCATCAGGATACTTTAGGAAAAATACAATTTGATTTTTCACTGAGTTGTAGAGATGTTTTGCATGACCCTGAATCTGTTCAATTGTGTTTTTCCAGCATAGGAATGTTTGAAAAAGAGAAAGTTTTGAAGCTTAAAGCAGGCATGTGTGTGTTTTTTAAAAAAATCTAAACCCTTGGCTATTTCTCATTTTGCTTACTCAAACATAATTATTTTCTCATACAAGGAAAGTGTTTTTCCCCATCGCTTTCTAGAAAAGGCTAAATATTAGGGATCTTTCCTGATGCTTCTTGTTGCTAAGATTTGTTGCCAAAAGGACACAGCTAGGTCCCTGTCACCTAGCACTTGGCACAGTATCTGGCACATGGTAGGCACTTAATAAAATGTTTGTTGGCTGATTGACTCTAATGGTACAAGTGTGACTTCTAGCTCCTCTTCACAGATACAGTTATCCGTTTTGTTCTAAAACCTTGCCTCAGATTATTATATCAAATCTCAGAGGAAATTAGGAAGTCAGTGAAGTTTGTGGTCATTGCTACCCATGCATTTTTCCACACACCTCTCTCAGAGGTTCTCCTTCCCCCTTAAGTACTTAGTGTCTTTCTGTTTTTTGTCTTTCCCTCATCATAACTTGCTCCCAGGAAAGAATCTGATATCAGTCATTTACGCTTTAAGATGAACTTAAATAGCTAGATTTTATCTTACCCACAGTTACTTGTATCCTTCATTGTAGAATCAAAGAATTGGACCCTATTATTTAGGGAATTTAAGGTATAAGTGACAATATAAGGATAGTGGTTCGGGGAGAGGGACCTAACTGAAATCACACCATGTTGTGAATAATCGATTCTGTTCAAATATAAGGCTGGCTGTGGAAGTAAGAACTACCACTAGGTAATGACACAAGTACTTTCTCAGATGCCCTCCTTTAGTTCTGAGTCAATCTAGTTTCTTGAACCACTTATTAAAGTGGAGGTAACTGTCAGTGACATTCAGAATAAAAAAAGAGTAACCATTTGAGTTAGTATAGTAAATGAAATGGTGACCCTGATGTCAAGCAGACCTCAGTTTGAATTCCATCTCTGACAACTCAGAATTGACCTACCCTCAACAAGAGCTTGCTCTAGCCTCTACTCTTTTCAGCCTCTACTCTCACCATTCTATCTGTCACTAACTTCTCTAATTTTTAGGATTCTGATATAGTTTTCTAATGGGAGAGGGAGCCTCTATTCCAAAGGACATCATTTGGTATTGAAGGTGTACACTTGAGATCTACCCAATAACAACTGCTAGCAGAAAAAGAGGTCCCACTCAACAGACTATATTATTAAAATGCCTGCTTGTGAAAACATGACACTCTTTCTTTCCTTATATGACTTTATTCCTCGTGTTCCAGAAGGCCATTTGCCCCCCAACAGGAAAACTTTATAGCACTTGAGCTGAGCCATTAATGGACATGGGAATTCCAAGAGGCAAAGGTAAGAAGAGAGGCGTGGAGGGAAGAAATAGAGCTTATAAGCTCTAATAATCTCAAATTTAAAAGGAACCTCAGAAATTACCTACTAGCCCAGCTCCCCATCGACTAGATAAAGTCTATCCACAACATCCCTTACGAGTGGATCCCCACTATCCACTTGCACACCTCCAGAGAGAAAAATAATGATGATTATTTCATTTTCAGATAGCTTTGTTAAGAAGTTTTTTTTTTTTCGTTTTGGTGAACTGAATACATTCCCTGTACATTGGTCTCAGTCGCTCCCTTTAAAGCAGCAGCAGCAGCAGCAATAACACCACTTACATGGTGCTTTATAATAATAGTCATTCCCTCTTTCACGTGGCCAGCGACTTCCATGATATTTCCAGTAATTCCTTACAGTGTTTCAGCTATGTAAAGACTTTCTTCAAATACCTTATCTTCTTTGAGTCTTCTCTTCTCCAGGTTATACTTTCCAGTTTCTTCAGTTGTTCCTCATAGGATATAGCTTCCATCCATTTACCATCCTGGTCACTCTGTGGATAGACTCTTGGAGTTGGAAAGGATCTAAGAGATCATCTAGTTCTCCCTTACTCGTTGATCGCTCCTGATATTCAGTGTCTAGAACCGAATACAGTACTTCAGATAAGATCTGGCCAGTGTAGAACACGGACTGTCATCATCTTTCTTTTTCTAGACAAGGGATTCTTCGTCTTTTTGTGTCACCGACCCTGTTGGCAAACTAACTGGTGAAGTCTGTGGACCCCTTCTCAGAATGTATTTTTTTTAATCATAATTGAAGGAAATGCTAAATTTCAATTAGAGGTTAGTGAAAATAAAGATGTAATTTTTTCCCCTTCTAAGTACACAGATCCTCTGAAATCTATCCATGCATCCATGGACCCCAGGTTAAGCATCCCTGTTCTAGACCCTTTGCCTCAATTCATTCGGCTTAAGATCAAAATGGTATTTTTTGCTACTGTGTTATATTGTTGACTCACATGGAATTATATCCCACTAAGACCACCATGTCTTCTGATAATGGACAAGCCTCTAAGCATACTAGATCATCCATACTGTTTCACATTATCCCCCATCTTGCCTTCTGTAGTCTAATGAAACTGACCTCCTTGCTGCGCAATGACATTCTACTTCTTCCCTCCATGCCTCTCTTCTTTCCTTTGCCTCTTGGAATTCTCATGTCCATTAATGGCTCAGCTCAAGTGCTATAAAGTTTTCCTGATTTTACCTCCCCCCCAATTGTTAGTGCCCTCCATCACACTGAATATACTTATCTGTGCATATGTTATGTCTCTCCACACAATCCCACCCCCCCCGCCCCCACCCCAACCAATTCCCTGCAAGTTCCTTAAGGAAAATCAATGTTTTATTTTTGTTTTTGCTTTCCAAGCATCAAGAACACTGATAGGCACTTAATAAATGCTTATCAAATTGAACAAAATTGTTCGATATTGGATTTTTTCTCTATTCCTTGAGAAGAGCTCATCTAAATAAAACTTTTCATCTCTGAATGGAGTCTACACACAGCCTTTCCTCACTCAGCATACCAGAATATTTCTTTCCAGCCATGAAGTATTTAATGCCCTACTCTAAAGGATTTTTCAGGCTGATTGGCCTAATAAAACAAAAGTAGCAGAAGGCAGAGAGCACACGTTTCTGTACTTCTTCCTGTGTGTGCTTCTCTGGGAAAAAAATCACAAACCCTCCCTAAAATGATTTCATGCCAAAGAACAGATCCTAGAGAAACTATTTTTTTTTTGTAAAGAGATGTTAGAGATGTAGGATGAGTGTAGAAATAATGACAGTATCCAGAGTCCTTTTGAAAGCCAAGTTTTAACTTAAGGCCCGAAGTACAAAAAACAAAGGGAATAAGTCTTTGCCTTACTCATTCCAAAAAAGGTTCATATATAGTCATCGTCCCAGACTTTTCTTTCCCTTACACAGTAAAAAGATGGGTAAGGTTTTCAGTGGGCACCCACTCCTCTAAGCAGAAATTAAGGAAGTATAACCTCCCAGCTTTGCTAACTACAAATAGAAACTTTTTGCCTTAATATATTTGAGTTAGCTTATTCCCAGCTGCTCACCAAAGCAGAAACAGAGTTTTCCTCTGAGTCCTCAATCTATGTGATAGCAATGTGGTACGGTGGAAGGAACACTGGACTTTGGAATCAGAAATCTGGGCTTAAATGTTGGGTTGGCCACGTACAGTGTGATGTTGAGCAAGGTCTTTAACCCCTTCAGCATCCTTATCTGTAAAATGAAGGAGTTGGATTGATGAACTCTATGCTCCCTTTCAGCTCTAAATCCCAAGATCTTAGTGTGAAGATTAGATTTGAAATAGCCACACCACACAGTTAAAAAAAAAGAAGAATTACTGTGCTGTAATTAGCACTTTTGATACTCAGGACAAATACCATAAAACTCTCCAGAGGCAAGCAGAAGTGGAGGGAAACATCGATGAAACCACTTGGACCTTTGGACCCAAGGCCCCATGAGGGAAGAGACCTTGGGATGCTGACTCCCATATGTGATGCTGTAAGACCCTGCTGTTAGGGAGAGCATGGTCAAGGTAGAAGGTAGGATGAGACCAGACCAGCATGGAGCTCATCTGGGATACTCCTACTAGGGAGAAGGAAAGAATACCAAGTGGTAGCTTCCTATTTAAGCTCATTTTTCTCACTCATTAGGGGCTAAACTCAATTGTTTCTACCCACTAAAGGAATACAAGTCTGTTGTGCTCCCCAATGGTTAGCAGTCTGGGACAACGTTCCAATCAATGCACCCTGGTAATAGCTTGGATGAATAGCATCACAGGAGGTTATGAAATCATCCCATTAGTGTTATCTATGTTCCTATAGTACTTTGTAATTTACAAAAAAAAAAAACCCTTTCTACGCAACATCCCTGCTAAATGAGTAGTTCGGGTATTATTTTCCCCATTTTATAAATGAGAAAACTAGAGCTCAGAGCTGTTAAATTATTTGTTCATGATTATATTGTCAAGCTGGTGTCAGAGGAGAATTCAGACCCTGGCTTGAATGTAAAGCTACAGAATGAATTACCTCGGGAAAAAAAGAAAATGAACAGACATGTGGTGTGAGAAATTCCTAGAAATGCTACTCAAGAAGAGAGGTTAGTTTAGAAAGAATGAGTGAAAATAATGGGAAACTTAATTTCTAGATCTTCTCTCCAAAGGTTTCTCTATACCCAGCTTCCTTCGTGACTCAGTTTAACTTTGAGCTTTTGTAGGAAGCATTTCGATTTTGTTTCTACTTGGGCTATTAGTAAATGAGAAGACATAGCCTTTCTGCCATGGCATGGTAGAAAAAAGACTGCTCTTAGAAACTCAGAAGACCTTGTTCAGGTTTCTGCTCTGCTATTGGTGGTACAGTGGATAGAGGACTCAACCTGGAATCAGGATGACTCAAGTTCAAATGTAGCCATAGATACTTAGCTGTGTGACCCTGGGCAAGTCACTTAATCTATGTTTGCCATAGTTTCCTCAACTGTAAAATGGGATAAATCGACAGCCTGGGGGCACAGTGACTAGAGTGCCAGGCCTAGAGCCAGAAAGACTAATCTTCCTGAGTTCAAATCCACTTAATAGCTGTGTGACCTTGGGCAAGTCACTTAACCCTGTTTGCCTCAGTTTCCGCATCTGTAAAATGGGCTGGAGAAGAAAATAGCGAACCACTCTAATATCTTTGCCAAGAAAACCCCAAATGGGATTACAAAGGGTTGGACAAGACTGGAATGACTGAAAAACAACAAAATGGGATAATAATAGCATCTACCTTGCAAGGCTGTCGTAAGGATCAAATGAGATAATATTTATAAAAAGCACTTAGCACCATGTTTGGCACTTCATAGATGCTTAATAAATATTTATTCCCTTCCTTTGCTGACTGTAGGCTAGCTGCTTTGCTTGTTAGTTCCTTGGTTTGTTCCTCTGTAAAGTGTGCGTAATAATACTTGTTTTATATACCTCTCGGTGTTTTTGTGAGAGAAGTACTATATAATAGTAATTTATTATAATTCATGACCTGGAGTTACAAGCCGATTGTGTGACTTTAAGGAAAATTCTCATCTACCTTGAGAGTATGTCCAAAATTACATTTTTGCATTTGAAAACAGAAATGTTTAATTCTCAAAGATTATATTGCAGTTTGGAATGGGGAGGAGAGGGGATAGTGATGTTACCCCCAAAAAGGAAGAAACGAAAGAAAAGAGCGTTAGTGAAATATTTTCTAAAAACAAACAAAAGAGAGCAGAAGAAAGTTCCAAAGACACAGACAAGCAGGGCAGTGCTGAAACTGCCGTGTTAAGTTTAAAATATACTTTTTTTTAAAAAGCTAAACACCTAGTGGAGACTCACAATTTCACTTACTCTTTTTTCTGTTTTTTTTAATATGGTAAAACGGTCACATTTGTAGATATTTATCAAGTTCATAACAATAAAAAACAAAAAAATTCAAAGTTTATATTGTAAATGTTTTGCATACATAGTATCTAGGAATAGAGCTAGAAAGGCCAGTCATTGAATTCTGTACCCTAATTTTATAGATGAAGAAACTGCAGTGAGAGCAAATTATTTGTTAGGGTCACACAGCTATCAAGTAACACGGGTAGAATTTGAACCCAGGTCTTTTCCCTTCAGAGTCAATGATCTTCCCACTACACCATGCTCTGTCCTTTACACAGGTGGGTAGATAAAGGAAAGGAGAAGCAAGGAAGACAGGGCCATCGAGGAAAAGATAAAAGACAGTTTTCCAAGCAACTAAACTAGTAGGTAAAGTATAGGTTAGTGGTTTTATACAGGCATTCAAGAAACAATGGTTAACTCCATTTGTTGGGAGAGGGATTCTCTGCATCAGGATCTACAAGTGCATCCTGTTCTCAGTTATTCAAGTTAGTGGCATTTGGATGGTTCAGGGCCATCCCCAGTCGTCCTGATCCATATCTGGCCACTGGACCCGGATGGCTTGGGAGGAGAAAGGGAGGTTGGTGACCTTGCACAGGCCTCCCTCACTTAAATCCAATTCACTTACAAGTCATGGCATCATCTTCTGATGTCATGGTCCTCTTTGAGAACGAAGGACAAACAATATTTGGATGGATGAATCAAGCTATCGATTAAACTACCCAACTGGTCAGGGAACTACCATTTCCTTCTCAAGCCTTTCTCCCCTGCCTTTTCTGTGGTTGTGTTAGGATATGTGCTAACCTTATGCAGAATCATCTTGGATGCCCCCATCCCTAGTCTCCACTGTCTTTTACCCCATTCTCCAGATATCCCTTCCCTCTCTCTATACTTTCTCTATCATCTCACTAAGAAGCAGCTAGGTGGCAGAGTGGACAGTGTTAGAAAACTTGAGTGGGAGTCCTGCCTTTTACACTTCCTAGCCATATAACCCCGGGCAAATCTCATTACTTCCCTAGATTCATTTCAGCTCAAGATCTATGATCCTTTACTAACTTTATAAGCTTGGTCCTAGGGAGTGGTTCTACCCCTACCTTGGCCCAGAAGCAGTAATATGAAGAATTGGTCTATAGTCTCACATCAGTAGGAAACATTCTCAAGCATGTGCGTATGCCTGCATGTGCTTGAGAGAAAAGAGAAGAGAGGCTCCTGGAAAAGCTTCTCTAATCCACACAAAATGGATCACCTTGAGAGCAGACAATGAAGCCTGAATGGAGTTGTTTACTGGGTTAAGAAACCAGCTTCTTTTCAGAAGTGAATGACTGTACAGGGCTGGCTGTGGGACAAATGGAGGAGGTGCCACCTTTGTGGTATCATTTCAGGGCCAGACAGAAGAAGAAGGCCCGTCCCCATTACCCCTCCGCCTCCCGCTTTCCCTATACCTTTTTCCATCAGACTCCAGGATGTCTGAGTTCCTTAACAGGAGACAAGGCTTTTTATTCAAAAATGCTTGATGAAATTTAAACTAGTCCCCTCTAGAAAAGTAGGCAATGACAAGCTTATTCTAACCAAGTTTTGAGTGTAATATATGAGGTTGCTGTTGTTCAGCAGTTTCCAACTCTTTCTGACCCCATTTGGGGTTTTCTGGGTAAAGATACAGGAGTGGTCTGCCATTTTCTTCTCCAGCTCATTTTACAGATGAGGAAACTGAGGCAAACAGGGTTCAGTGACTTGCCCAAGATTACACAGCTAGTAAGTGTCTAGGGCCAGATTTGAACTCAGGAAGATGACTGACTTCAGTCTTGGCACTCTGTCCACTGTGCCACCTAGCTTCTATAATAGATGATAGTGGATATTTTCCCCAGAGCAGGTTTTGAAATGGGAAAGGCAAGAGGGCATTAGGCACCTTAGCAGTGGGTATAGGTCCAAAGTGAGACAGGTAGCAGTATAGAAAGGGTAAACTGTGGTAAGTGCATAAAGTTACAGGACTTGGATTCAGCAGGACTGAGTTCAAATTCTGGCTCACACACTTACTAGTTTTGTCACCCTGGGCAAGTGACTTAACCTATCTAAGTTTGTTTCTTTATTTCTAAAATGTGGGTCATTATTATTATCCCTATCATCTACATCATAGGGCTGTGGTCAGGATCAAAGGAGATAAAATATGAAGGGCACTTTGCAAACTTTAAAATGCTGTATAAATGTTTGCTATTCTTCTTTTATCATCCTCAGGGTTGTGTTCAGGGCTTCCTTTGGCACTGAATATTTTCTTAGTGCTGTGCCTTTATTAGAGAGACAACACGGTATAGTGAGGTAGAGAACTGGCCTGGAGCTGAGAAGATATGAGTTCAGATCTTGCCTCTTAATAGGTTCTGGCTGTGTGACTAGGCATATCACTTAACTTTGCAGTGTCCCATGCAACTCCTTAAGACCGTCAGCTGCCAAATACTCACTCATCTACTGGAAGTTCCTTACATGGGGGAAGACACAAGGGACAGACTCTATTACTTATATACCCATCCTCACTCCTGGGCACCTGAAGTTTTTCTATCGCTTCATCATAGGAGGATAAAGATTGTCATTATCTGATTATAACAATCTTGATATTTTATCTGAAAAGCTTTGGGAAGGGAAAGGAAAGTTTGTTGTCATAACAAGCAACATGGTGTTGCCAAGCAGAAGCATAGCATAACATCAGAGAGTCATATAAGTCTTACAGACCCTCAAAGAAGCTTTCAGTTTTGTTCAGTCGTTTTTTCAGTCATGTCTGACTCTTCGTGACCCCATTTGGGTTGGCAAAGAGACTGGAGTGGTTTGCCATGTTGAAGGGGCCTCTTTCTGAGGGCACTGAATAATCAAATTCAGGAGTGCACACAGCCTGAAGTCCTGGAAAGATGCGTATTTCACTGAGCAATAATTTGATTCCTTTTTAGGAGGAGGCCAGCATTTGAATTCACCATAGCATTATCTTCCTGCCCCAGCAGCCAAAAGCCTTCTTTCTTAGTTTGTATCTCCTAGAATTCTTTCTGATGCTTTTGTTATTCCTCCTTTCTAATCCCTGTTCAGCTCAGTGACAAGATGGGTGACCTGGTATACGCAGACTGAGCCGTTTAAGGACCTCTCAGGCCTTGACTAAGAAGCTGTGTTGAAGATGGTTGTGGTTTGGCATTTCCCACCATTAAACCTGCTAAGAGCTGCCTTTAGGGGTGACGTCATTGTCTGCTGTGTGTGAAGCTTGTGTGATGGGTTGCCCTTCTCTGACTTTCACTTCTCAAGGAGTCAATCTGTCAGTCTCTTTTCCTGTGGGGCTGAAGAGGGAGGGCATGCTTGAAATCAGTTAATGGTTCTCTTGCACTGCTGAAGCAGCAATAGCCACGTTATTCCCTTTAAAGCCAGCTGGTAGAGAATTTGGGTCAAGTATCTTTTCCCTCCTCTTGACTTTGCCTTCTGATCAAAGTGTGAGATGATTTTAATTCTCACTTAACTACATATTACATGTTGATCCCCCTGCACAGTCTTATTAACAATGCCCATAAATATAGTTTTGTACCACCCTGTTACTGACTTTCTCAGTCCGTTGCTAGATGCCCACAGTTTTGATCTCACTATACAAAACTAAGATAGGTGCACAGGTGCGTGGATGTCTTTCAGTGCTTCTCTAATCACCTATAACAGGCTTTCATACAGCTTTTGGTGGATGTTTGTGTGTTTAGCCTAACATTATTTCCTTTAAGGGATATTGTTATATTTCTTCAGTTTAATTTTTATTTTTTTAGTTTATTTTTTAAATATTGATTATAAGTTTAAGATTCAAGTTAGATTTCAGAAATCTTCTTATAAAAAGAGGAAAAAATACTGGATCTGGAGTTGGAGGATCTAGGTTCAAATACTGTTTCTGATGCTTGCTTCTTGTGTGACTGAGGAAGTTCATTTAGCTTTCCTGGAGCCCAGGTTCTTTATCTGTAAAATGAGGGAGTTGGACCATGGCCTCTGAGGTTCCATTCTGATCCAAATAGATATATATCCAAATGCAAAGACTACAAAAAATAAAGTGTGTAGATTTTTTTAAACTAAAATTTGTGGCAATAAAATATACCTCAGTATGTACCTTGCATCTTGGGGAATCTTCAAAATGGCAAATCCCTTTCCTACCTTGCTTGAATAACTTTCTATTTAATCTACACTCAGAATTCATTTCAAAGCCATTGTGAACTCCATGCCTAGTTTCTTTTGAGAGACAGATAGCACAGAAGAGCTAGGCCTGGAATCAGGAAGGCCTAAGCTGAAAAATCTGGCCGTTAGACATTAGCTATGAGTCCCAAGGCAAATCCTTTGACCTCTGTTTGCTTCAGTTACCTTAACTATAAGATAAGGATAATAACAGTACCTACTTCCAGTTCAGAAGATCAAATGAAATAATATTTTTAAAGTGCTTGGCACATAGTGGGTCTTTAATAAATGCTTTTCAAATTTATTTATTTTTAATGTGCATGGCAAAGTATACATATCTACATATATGTTGCAGGTGTTGGAACATGTGTAGGAATAGGCATACAGGGGCCTGGTACTTTAAGATGATGAAGCAATCCTCTCATTGGCTTTTGAGCAAGAAGACCTAATGACTCAGTGGATCTTGAAGTAAAAGCAAGACTCTCCAGCACTGAGTCACATGAGTCCCCGGAGTCCTCAGAATTTTCCTACAAAATATTTTTTCCCCACTTCCCTCAGCACTCCATTTTTTATGGAGAAATAAATTACTCCCATGGTACTTCCTATTCAAAATAGATGGTCTCTTTTCCTGCAGTACACCCTGTAGACAGAAATGAGGCATGGACTTCAGAATGAAATTTGAGCATAGATCAGATACAAGGCATTCAAGCAAGAGGAGAAATGGTCTTGATATTTCTGAAACTTCTCAAGACCTAAGGGACAATTCCATGGTGCATGCTCTAGACTCTAGACCCACAAACATCAGCCCCAAATTTTAGTTTAAAAAATCCACAACCTTATGTTTTTCACAGTGTTATCATATGGATTTTCATATACATAAATTAAAATTATTTTAGAGAGCATAGACCCACCGTCATGTTAGATGTGAAAAACATAGATTGGCTCTCAGTTGGCCCTGCTGCCTCTGTTCCTGGTTCATCTTCTCCTGATCTTGTTCACTTTCAGAAGATTTTAATTCTCCTTAACATTGATAGCTGCCTTCTATCATAACATATTTTTCCAGTTAATAAGATGGTGCCATTAATGATTCATAATCCTCAAAAGGCCCCTGGCCATGACAACGTGAACTCATGAAACTCATGAGTTTTAGGAAAATGAACACATTTTTAATGGTTTAATCAAGATCTAAAGAAAAATGGCCACATCTGAGGAGATCTTTTAAACCATCCCCCATATTCCGCATAAATTATGATAATGATAATGAATGGTAGGTGGATAGATAGAGGGCTAGCTTTGGAATCAGGAAAGCCTGGGTTTAAATCCTGCCTCTGACACATAATGATTATGTAACCAGGGGAAGGTCCCTTAATTTCTCAGTGCACTGAGTAACTTTCTAAAACTATGAGTTATAAATGATTTTTTCATCTGCAGTGGTAGAGGAAACTTACACACAGAGAAATCACAGGTACGGATTTTTAAAAAAAATGATACCAACCCCAAACAATAATAGCCCTCATTTAGTGAGTGCTTTGTAGTTCACCAAACGCTTTCCTCACAACAACCCTGTAAGGTACTAGTGATGGTCTTGTTTAACCTCATTTTTCAGATGAGGAAATCGAGGCTTAGAAAAATTAAGTGATTTGTCCAAATTGTTGTTGTTGTTCAGTCATTTCAGTCATGTCTGACTCCTCATGACCCCATTTTGGGGTTTTCTTGGCAGAGATACTGGAGAGGTTTGCCACTTCCTTCTCCAGCTCATTTTATAGATGAGGAAACTGAGGCGACCAGGGGTAAGTGACTTGCCCAGCACCACATAGCTAGTATGTATCTGAGGCCAGATTTGAACTCAGGTCTTCCTGACTCCAGACCTGGCGCATCATCCACTGGGACACCTAGATGTCCTCTGATTTGTCTAAGAAGCCATAGCTAATCAGTAGTGGAAAGGGACTTCAATGTAGGCCAGTTTTCTACTCCCTGTACCGTCTCACCCTTCTCATGCTTATATACCTCGGCTTTACTTAGTCTGTAGTTATCAACCTGCCAAAGCAGTCTGTGTGCCAAAGACTCACTGATTTTCTTATTCAACATTCGCTATGGTTTTTTTTTTATCATTACTATTTCTTTAATATTTTTAGTTTTCAGCATTGATTTTCACAAGAGTTTGAATTACAAATTTTCTCCCCATTTCTACCCTCCCCCCGACTCCAAGATGGCATATATTCTGATTGCCCCGTTCCCCAGTCAGCCTTCCCTTCTGTCACCCCACTCCTCCCCATCCCCTTTTCCCTTACTTTCTTGTAGGGCAAGATAGATTTCTGTGCCCCATTGCCTGTATATCTTATTTCCTAGTTGTATGCAAAAACGTTTTTTTTGAACATCTTCTTTTAAAACTTTGAGTTCCAAATTCTCTCCCCTCTTCCCTCCCCACCCACCCTCCCTAAGAAGACAAGCAATTCCACATAGGCCACATATGTATCATTATGCAAAACCCTTCCACAATACTCATGTTGTGAAAGACTGAGTATATTTTGCTCCTTCCTATCCTATCTCCCTTTATCCAATTTTCTCCCTTGACCCTGTCCCTTTTCAAAAGTGTTTGCTTTTGATTACCTCCTCCCCCTATCTTCCCTCCCTTCTATCTCCCCCCCTTTTTGATCTCCTTCCTCCTTCTTTCCTGTGGGGTAAGATACCCAATTGAGTGTGTATGTTATTCCCTCCTCAGGTCAAATCTGATGAGAGCAAGATTCACTCATTCCCCCTCACCTGCCCCCTCTTCTCTCCCAACAGAACTGATTTTTCTGGCCACCTTCATGCAACATAATTTACCCCATTCTATCTCTCCCTTTCTCCCTCTCTCAATATATTCCTCTCTCATCCCTTAATTTGATTTCATTTTTTTGGATATCATCCCTTCATATTCAACTCACCCTGTGCCCTCTGTCTATATATATATATATATATATATATATATATATATATATATATATATATATATATGTATATATATATATATATATATGTGTGTGTGTGTGTGTGTGTGTGTGTGTGTGTGTGTATGTATATAAAGTCATTGACTTGTTTTTCATGGTTTTCTTGCATCATTCTCATTTTTGTTCCCAATTTTTCCTCTACTTCTCTAACTTCTTTTCCAAATCCTTTTTGAGCTTGTCCATGGCCTGAGACTAATTCATGTTTTTCTTGGAGGCTTTTGATGTAGGCTCTTTGACTTTGTTGACTTCTTCTGGCTGTATGTTTTGGTCTTCTTTGTCACCAAAGAAAGATTCCAAAGTCTGAGTCTGAATCTGAGTCCATTTTCACTGCCTGGCCATGTTCCCAGCCAACTACTTGACCCTTGAGTTTTTCCTGGGGGTATGACTGCTTGTAAAGTAGAGAGTACTTTGTTCCAAGCTTGAGGGGATGTGCTGTTGTTTTCAGAGCTATTTCTATAAGCAAGCTCTGTCACAACAGTGTTCCTCCTCCCCCAAGAACCGCCAACCTGGATTTGACTCAGATCTTAAGAAGACTCTGCATTCCTGCTCTGATCCGCCACTTAATTCCTCCCACCAGGTGGTCCTGGGGCTGGAAGCAACTGCAGCTGTAGTTCTGTAGCTGTACCACCCCTGCTGCCCCCGGGGGTGGTAGCCAAACCTCGAACTCCTTTCACTGTGTCCCAGCAGCTTTTCCCACTAACCTTCTCTGTTGTCTTTGGTGTTTGTGAGTTGAGAAGTCTGGTGACTGCCACAGCTCACTGATTCAGGGTGCTAGGGCCTGTTCCACCCAGCTCCCAGTCTGGTTGGTCTGGACGCAGCCCACACTGGGCTCTGCTCCCCTCCGCTCCCAGCTCCATGAGATATAGACCTTACCCAGCGACCATTCAGGATGTCCTGGGCTGGATCCCTGCTTCCCTCTGCTATTCCGTGGTTTCTGCAGTTCTAGAATTTGTTCAGAGCCATTTTTTATTGGTCTTTGGAGGGTCCTGGGGGAGAGTCCTAGGCAAGTCCCTGCTTTTCAGCTGCCATCTTGGCTCCACCCCCCATTCACTAAGCTTTTATGAAATGCATATTATGTGCCAAGCATTGAGCTAAGTTCTGAGGACACATAGATAAAACCAAAACTGTCCATGTCCTCAGGAACTGCATTGGTAATTAAGGAGGGCTTTTAGCACTTATTCAATCAAGTGCCCTTGAGGAGTTTGGCCTTTGTTTCGTTGATTAAATTAGGAGTCCTCCATGACCTCCTTGACTCATGGGAAAGCCTAGTTTACATGGGTTTAAGTGGCATGTTTGTGGCATCAGAGGCTTTTAGGCCACGTGGGTTTAAGTCACATTTTTGTGACACTTTTAGGTCACGTGGGTGAGTCGCATGTGTGACTCACCTTTGACCCTGAACAAAATATATAAACCCAGAGGTTGGCATTCTCCCTTGGGGCTCTCACTCTTGGAGGTGTGTTGATGTGGAGACTGTGGGCAGCTGTAGTTAAGAACCCTCCAGCTTGTAAACCTGGATGTTGGGACTTTGTTAAACCCTAGTAACTATGCATTGAGATTTGAATCAGACAAGGTCTGCCTGTTGATGTTTGTGATTTGTTTGTATTTGCTCTGAAGTTCAGGGTGCTGGCTTTTTCCCCTGAACTAAGTGAATGATATTTGTATGTTGGATTGAGATAAGATTGTTAACTCCTTAGCATTGCTTTCCTTAGTAAAGCAGATCAAAAGAACCTATGCTGGCAGCGTTTTTGTTGTTGGGCTTGTGTTGGTCTTCCACCCCCACAACAGCTACTAGCCAAATTGTTGCAAAAGGAACTTATTATTCTATTGGCTATGTGGATGTGCCATGGCTATACCATTAACATTTCATATGTTTTACAGGTCATCCTTGTCACATAAACATCTGCCCTAAGAATATCCTTTCCAAAGTCACCTGTAGCAGGGGACTCCCTCTTTTATGCCATAGTGGGGAATCCCTTTCTTTCGCCAGAAAGACTTTACCCCTCACTGCCAGGAGGCAGGGGGCTTTCCTTCTTGCTAAGGTGACAAGAGAGTCCCTTCTTCCTACCAGAGCTGCAGTAGGGAGATATGTCCTTGGCATCTTAAGTACCAAGTCAGAACTCAAAAAACATTTTCCAACAGAATGTTATAGTAGAATCCACAAACTTCTTTTAACCTATCATACTATCAGTGCTGGAGTGCAGCAAATAATAGACTTTTGTGGTCTAACCTAGGAACCTAGCTACCACTTTTGACATTGTTTTTATGAGAAACTGCATTCTAAGTTCTAAATAAAAGGCTTAGAAAATAATTTTGTAATGTCAGCTGGGAACTACCCCAGTTGGGTTAGGTACAGAGTTGATGTGAAAGTGGGCACAGGCCTTCTCTTGAGTTTACATTTCATATGTTTCCAACTCTTCACATAACAAGAAAGGTATTTTCTTCTTCTGATTTTCAGAGGCATATCCAGAAGCATTCATGAAGAGTGGTAACTAGCATTTTGTTGTGGGTGTGAAGAGGACAAACTTCACAAAATGCAACTGGGGCAAGCAGCACACAAAGCGCCCTTAAATCGGCTTTTAAAGAGAAATTTAGTTGGGGTGTGAGAAACATAGGTACCCTAGGACAAAGTAGATCCATTTTCCTTGGGTGTGGGGAAGCTTACTTAAGGTTTCCTGGAAAAGCACATCATCTTGCTTGCTATTTTAATTAGTTATTCTTGCTAACTCGGTGCTAAGCTCAGTTGTTTCTAAGCTGCTGAAGGAGCGTAAGTGTTGTCAGCACCCTCTAAATTGTGATGCTGCGGAGCAAAGCTCTGATCCCCCCACATTAGCTATGAGTCTGCATTCATGGACGTACTCCAGGGGTCTTATAACCAGATCACCTCTAGTGGTCTGCTTTGCACACTGTCAGTTCATGTTATTAGAGCTGGCAAGTCCTTGGTTTGTTGTAATTGGGGACACATTAAACGCAGAACAAAGTCTAATTTTGTCTTCAGTTCCCCTAATAAGAAATAGCATCCCTGCTGCAAAAGAACCTGTAACTCCTATACCCTTTTTTTTTTCAGTCAGTGGTATAATTTTCTGGGTCACAAAGAAACCAATGGAGAAAGAAATGAAGGTGCACATAAGATTTCTCAAAGTGATAATATCAGCAGTAATTATTATTCGATTTAGAAAGCACCAGCCTGGAGTGTGGGCCATTCTTTCCCTATTTTTAAAAACAAAAATTTTCTGAGTGTGGAGTATTGATTGAAAAAGTCACTGGACAGGAACTGCCTGCTATGAAGTTCTTCTCTTTGGTTCCTGGGTCCCTGTAGGTGTTCAGTAAATATTAAACAGTCGTAATTATTAGTGCTTTGGGTTCATGGACCCATGAAATAAAGTTACTCTTTGGCCAATACTAAAGCCCCAAGATGGAATTATTAGGAAGTAGGCTTTGAGTAAGGTAACTAGGTGCCACAGTAGGTAGCACCTCAGCCTGGAAGGAAGACTGGAATTAAATTATGCCTTTGACTTAGGAGCTGTATGACTTTTGTGCCTCAGTTTCCTATAAAATGAAGGAGTTAGACTCAGTGGCTTCTACAGACTCTTCTTGCTTTGAATCTGATTCTATGATCCCAGAGTATAATGAGGAATATTCAATTCAATAGGAAGGAAGGAAGGAAAAAAGGAAGGACGGAAAGAAAGGAAGGAAGGAAGGAAAAGAAAAAAAAGGAAGAAGGGAAGGGAGGAGAGGAAAAAGGAAGAAGGGATGGAAGAAAAGAGAGAAGGAAAGAAAGCAGGAAGGGGAAGGAAGAAGGGAAGAAAAGAAGGAAGGAGAGAAACAGGGAGGGAAAGAAAGAAGGAAGGAAGGAAGGAATAAGGAAGGAAGGGAAAGAGGATTTATTGAGTATCTACTATGTGCCAGGCACTGTGCTAAGCACTTTACAAACATTATCTCATTTGATCTTCATAACAATCCTGGGAGGCAGGTGCTGTCATTTTCCCTCTTTTACAATTCAGGAAACAGACAAATAAAAGATTACACTCAGATCCTGACTTGCCCACAGTCTCGCTGCTAGCAAGTGCCTGAGGCTGGATTTGAACTCATTCAGGTCTAGCTCTGTATCCACACACAATCATAGGTTTAAAGCTAGAATGGATCCTAGAGGTCCTTGGAGCTCATTTTTGAGATGGAGAAACTGAAGCTCAAAGGAATGAAATGCTTTGCCTGAGGTCATACATGTGCAGAGCCAGAATATGAACCCAAGGATTCTTTCTATAGCAACATACTTCTTCCTCCTTGTTGATTGGATGAAATCGAATCTGTCAAAGGGAAGAGGGTAGCATGATCACCAAGGGCTGATTTTCTGACCAAAGAGGGCTTAGAAATACCAGAAATAATTTTTTTATGGGGATCAGGGCAATAGCAGAGGGGAAAATGAGTGGGGAGCCTCAGATCTTCTCTGGGAAGTGACACAAGGTGTGCGTGTTGGATTAGCACCCTTCAGTCTCACTCTAGTACTGATGCAGAGTGTGGTATTCCACATATCTAGAAGCTGGAAAACATATGACAGGGAATTACTCATGGTTTCCCATCTGTGCACATGTGCGTGGCTGGTGTGAAATTATTGTTGCAAGGGCCTTCTCACTTCATAATGTACACAGAGAGAAAAGATTCCCACAGTTGTTGGGTTTTAGATTTTTTTCCCATTTTATTAAAGCCAGCTGAGTAAATTCATAGGAAGTTGTAACTGGACAAGTGAAATGTATACCCACATTCTCTGGGAATATAAATGCCTTTAACATGTATAGTACTTCGTGTGAAATTTATTCCAGGAGACACCATAACACCATCACATTTTCATCTAGTAGTTTTCAATAGTCACATTTGAAAAAGGAAGAAAAAAAAGCTGATTTGAGAATGACACTTATTTCCACCACAAGATTTTGAAATTTAGCATTCATGACCCACCAGGATCAGTTCTCCCATTTCTGTCCTTGACAGCCTTAGCAGCTGCTGGCTTGGAGATGGAAATGACCCCCTCATGCCTGTAAGCTACACAATCACCTAAAAAAAATGTCTATTTCTTATTCCGTTTCTGGAGTGGCCCAAAAGGAAGAAGAATTGTAAGGACAATTTCTGCATTCATTCTCTCCAAGCCCTCTACCACCAATATCTAGGAGCTATGTGTGGGTTAAATGCCTATTGCCAATTCCTAGAATCATAAGGTTTAGAACTGGAAGAATGCTTAGCCATCATCTAACTCAACCCCCTCATTTTTTTGTAGATAAGGAAACAGAGGCCCAGGAAAGTAAAGGGATTTTCAGAGGGTCATACAATCAGAAATTGGGATTCAAAGACAGGACCCCTGACTAAAAAACCGGTGCTTTCTATTATACCCCCATCCCACACCCCATGGCAAACATAGGAGGAAAATCCAGAACAGTTTTTTGTAGCAGTTACAAAACCGGTATTCAGAAAACACAAATCTAACCATAGTACCCCCTTGATCAAACTGCTGCAGTGGATAAAGTTGCTTCTTTTGTGTATTTGGGCTTCAGAAGCTGGCGTCAACCTCCATTTCCAAATTGATTTTGTAGTAGTCCACCTCTGCATTCCAGATAAATTAACCTATTTGCTGTTCCCCACAGCACAGTTGTTGTGGTGGTTTATTTGTGGTTCGTCCTTCATTCTCGAAAAGGACCAATGACATCAGGAGGTGATGTCTTGATTCACAAGTGAATTGGATTCAAGTGAGGCAGGGCTGTGCAAAGTCTTCAGCCTCACTCTCTCCTCCAGAGTCATCAGAGTCCAGTGGCAAGACATAGGTCAGGGTAACTAGAGATGACCCCAGATGCACTGGGAGTCCTTGGCCTTTTTAAGCTAAGATCTTTCCCAGGTCTCAGTTTGTGAGATGACAACCTCTCAGTGAATAAAGACTAGGCAAGAACTGAGGCAAAAGATAGCCTAGTTTGCCTTCACAAAAGAATTGATCTGGGAAGGGAAGACCCTCAGAGTTTCTGGACAGAAAAGAAACAATTACTATTTATACTGGTAAATGTTTAATAACTGACTCTCCAGGAAAAGAAATTATGCACACAACTTTTAAGTTTAATCTGTATTATTCATACTTTTCCATCACTTTTTAAAGTCTAGACAGTCAACAAAGTGAAAAATCAAGCCCTGGTTTGTAGTTTGGTGATTTCAAAGGTATAAATGCTCATGCTGGAGCCAATGAAAGAAAGGCTTTAGAACACATAGATGATGTTCAATCTCCTGCCTCCATTTCTTTGCATAGGATTAGCTGGAATGCCCTCCCTCCTTACTTCTGCCACTTGGAATCTCTTGCTGGCTTCAAGGTTCAACTCAAGTATCATCTTTACATGAGCCTTTCCTGATTCCCCTGGATGTTTGTACACTTCCTCGTCCCTCTCAAACCCAAACAGTTTTGCATTTATTTTGTATTGGCTCATCTAGGTGCGTGTTGTTTCCCCATTTTTAAACATGGATTCTTAACCTCTTATGGACCATAGACCCCTTTGGCAGTCTGATGAAGCCTATAAATTTCTTCTCAGAATATTGTTTTTTATTTTATTTAATTATGTATTTAATTTATTTGATTGTTTTAAATAACCAAAGGAGATAATGAATTTCAGTTAGAAATTAGTGAAAAAAGAATATAATTTTTTTTCCTCATTTTATTTCACAGACTCACTGAAATCTATCCATGGATCAGGATTAAGAACCCTAGCCCTAAAAGAATAGAAGTTCCTTGAGGACAGGGATTGTTTCATTTTTGTCTATGTATCCCTAGCATTGAGCACTGTCTCTGGTACATGGTGGTATTCAGTAAATGCTTATTGGATTGAATTGCATGCACTAAGAGAAGCCGGCATTAGAAGCAATTTTAGACTCCCCTCCTCCAATTTTTTCTCCTCAGGGTCAGACTTTTATGCCACCCACCTATGCACTATTTATATGGCCTTAGAGAAAGAGCAAGATGCCCGTGGTTCATGCAATTGTGTGCCTTAATTTGGTGCATCCTTTCCTCTTTCTAGGAAAGCAACAGGGCATATCAGTGACTGAATGGGATTCTCACCAGCCCTGTATCTCTAACCATGTACTCTTGGATCTTCTCCATTGCCCACAATGCTGCTACACCAAGCAACACAACAGTTCAGGCCCCAGTGGGTAGAAGGACCTCATCATTTACCTGCATCCTCAGTCCTAAGAGAAGGGTATGTCTTAGGATTAAAGACTAAGATCCCTTTACATTTGCTAAAGAAATTCTCGTTTTCATAGATCCAGAGCTGGAAGGGACCTAAGAGTTTAGATAGAAATGAGATAGATGGATAGATAGATGGATAGATAGATAGATGGATGGATAGAAATGGCATTTATTAAGCTGTTATTATTTGCCAGGCACTGAACTAGACTCTGGGCATATAAAGTAAATTGAAAAACATTTTCTCCACTGTGCATCAAATGGACAGGAAGCAGCCAGAGAATAACTACTCATTCTCTGAGGCGGAGAAGAAGGCCCTTCCATTACTTGTTATTAATCCTGTACTTCTAGAAACTTGTTCATTGCACATGCTATAAGGACAAATAAGATTCCCATTGGAAAGTCTTCCCTTGTTATACAAAAACAAAAACGAAACAGTCCCTGCCCTTTGGAAACTTATGTTTTTATCAGCAACAATCTTTAATTATAAATTTGCCACCACATCCTGATAGAAACCTAAGGAGATACAGCCCAAAGCAGCAAAGAAGTTGCCAGCTAAGATGGGAATCTCATCTCTAGAATGATAGTCTCTGCTAAAATGATTTTGTCTCTGACCTGGAAAAGCCTTTACAAAGATCCATGGATTTGCAGCCATAGACTTTGGGTACAAAAATCCTGGCTCTGCCCCTTAGTACCTGTGTGTTTTCAGTTGTATTCAACTCTCCATAACCCCATTTGGGGTTTTCTTGGCAAAGATACTGGAGTAGTTTGTCATTTCCTTCTCCGGCTCATTTTATGGATGAAGAAACTGAGGCCAACAGGGTGTGACTTACCCAAGGTCACACAGCTAGTAAGTTTCTGAGGCCTGGTTTGAACTCAGGAAGATGAGTCTCCCTGATTCCAGGTCTAGCATTGCACCACCTAGCTGCCCCTACTACCTGTGTGACCCTTGTGCAAATCTCTTAGTGGCTCAGTTTCTTTGTTTTCCAAATGAGGAGGGTTGGAGTAGATTACTTCCAAACTTACTCCCAGCTCTAAATCTGTGATGCTATGTTGGGATCAAGTAAAGTTTTATTTTTCCTTGCCAAATGATTAGTGATTTTCTACATGGAAGTGTGGGAATGAGATGAAACAAGAGAAAGGAAAGGACAAACATGAAGTTTCTGTGGAACCATATAAGAAGATGACTACAGAAATATTATTGTCCACAGTTTTTAGAATTGTACTCAATATGTCCTCATCTTGATTGTCCCTACTCAGTCACCGGCCTCTCCTAAGAGGACACTAAGAATCATGACATCCTTTTAATGAAAGGTGCAGGAATGGAGATGATCAAGTCATCCAACTATTTCCTTCCTGTGACTGAAACTAAGCTCCTCTAGAAAGGAATCACGCAGCCACCTGTCCACTATGCCTCCTCCCTCCCTGACCCCTGGAGGGAGTGAAAAGTTCTCTGGGGAGTGCATCCGTCCTTCCACATGGGAAGTTTTTGAGCTTACTGATAAAATGCTTGAGCAACTTTATTTTTTTTGCAAAGCAGAGGAAAGAAAAGAAAACCTCTTTGTTCAAGGTATGCCTTCCCACTGGCTTGCTTTGGCACCAGGAATCAGTATTCATGACACAGGCTGACACTTTGTTTTTACCTCTGAAAATGGAGGAGTGTTATAAGTGACTGACATTTGGAAACTGACCCTGAGGGTGAGTGTAGAGTAAATTGTTCTAATTCAGGAGGTGAATTAACTCTTTTGGATGCTACAACATGAGTTCAGTCACTTATTGCTACACACTAACTGTCAGGACTCCCTGAGTAACAGCATCTCTACACCTTAGCTGTGGATGGGGCCTTGGAGAGCATCTGGCTTCATTGGGGAGACTGAGACCCAAAGAGCACTAATGACTTGCCCGAGGTCATGCTACTGGTTAGTGACAGGACCAAGATTAATAGTATTCATTTATGTTTACACATTTTTTTCTTACAAAGTGCTTAACATTATTCAATTTAGCTTAGCAACATTCTTTAAATGTTTTAAAATGTCAAAATTTTAAAACATTTAAAAATAAAACTGTGTATTACAGGCAAGAAGCTTACCACAGTGGGTAAAGGGCTGCTCTTGGAGACAAGAAATTCATATCCTACCTCTGACACATCCTGGTCATGTGACCTTGGGCAATCATTCCATTTCATAGTGCCCTGGGCAGTTCTCTGATGAGTTGCCTGTCTGCATTGGGGAAGGGAGTATCCATACTGGGAGCTCCCATACTTATTAAGTCATAGGTCCTGACCCTCCCTCTCCCCTCTAAAAAATAAAACCCACAAAAACTTGTACCTTCTACCTCAAAGCATTGTTTTGTCATGAGTAAAGCACTTTATAAATCTCATGATGCTATACAGCTATTCAATTCAACAAGCATTTATTAAATGCCTAAAATAGAGGCAGCTAGGTGTCACAGTGCATAGAGTGCTAGACTTTGGAATCAGGAAGACTTGAGTTCAAATCCTCTCTCAGATCCTTACTAGCTGTGTGACTCTGGGCAAGTCACTTAACCTCTCTCAGCCTCAGTTTCATCCTGTATAAAATGGGAAGGATGATCATAGCACCTGCCTCTCAAGGCTGTTGTGAGGATCAAGTGAAATAATATATATAAAGGGCTTTGCAAGCCTTAAATCAGTATATAAACCCTAGTTATTACTACTATTATTTCTGTGTGCCAACTACTGTACTGTGTTGAAGAGTCAAAGACAAAAAAAAAAGAAGAAGCAGTTCCTGTCCTCAAGTTGCTTAATTCTCTTAGGGGAAAATTGTTCACATAGAAAATTAAATGCAAATATATATAAGATCATGTCCAGAGTGACCTGGGATTATGTGGGTTATTGTTGTTCCTGTTTTACAGATATGGAAACTGAGGCTCAGAGGGGTTAAGTGATTTGACTAGCCAGTACCTAGCAGAAAGAGCTAAAGCTAGTCCTGTCTTTTCTTCCAGCTTACCACATTGAGTTATCTACCTCTTCATGGACTGGACTGATCAGAGCAGTGTTTAGCTAGAATAACTAGGACTAGTACTTAGCAATTTAACTCCTAGATAGGATCTGTGATCTTGGTCAGATAGGATCTCATTGGACCTCAGTTATAATACATTTCTTTTGAAGCTACTGTAGCATCTCAAAGGGTGTGTGTGTGTGTGTGTGTGTGTGTGTGTGTGTGTGTGTGTTTCTCTTCAGGATGAGAAGGGGAATGGCCTCAGAAATATGTTCCCAGATGGCTAAATCGGCAGAGAGAACATCCAGCACTTTTTGCTTCGCCATTAGCACCCTGGCTATGTCCTCTCCCATGACATCTCCTTTAATGAGCCCTCAAGATGATGCATAAGTTAGAAATAATTTCGCCTGAGCAAGAGAGAATAGGATTTATGATCAAATAAAACAATAAGTTAATTAAACCCATCTCATTGTTTCTAGAAGACTCAACATTTTTCCTTTCATGAGGAACAGGGTAAATATTACCTTGTACTTAAAGAAGGTCTTTTGTCAAAGAGGACTATCTGGTGTTCTCTCTGTTCTGCAGATGCTACCTCTCGCCCAACTACCCAGGAGCCCTGGAAAGCTAGTTAGTTTCACGGATAAAGAGGGGAGGAAAATGATCTTCCTCTGTAGCCATTTAACTATGAACCCTTGAATCCCTAGGATGAAGCCTGGGAAAACCTTATGAGTTCTGTTTTACAAAGCACTAGTTGACAACCAAGAGTTTACACACAGTCTAAGACAAAGCTGCGCTGTCTAGGTTTCTTCCTGCCCTGCCCAGCATGGGAGCTGTGAGGTCCTCCTCCTCAAGAAAGCTGACTATACTAAGTAGTTAGTGACAAATTTAAAATAGTTTGGGTGTGAGTCTTAAAAAATATGCAATCAGAAGCTTTTTGGAAACCTTTTGGATACAAATTATGATTTTGGATAGAACCTCATCTCTAAGTTTTTATTTGATGTAGTGAAAGGAACATGGGATATCTAGGTTCCTGTCAGGACTTTGACACTTAGTAGCTGCATAGCCAAACTGCTTAACCCCTCTGGGCCTCATTTTTCTTATCTGTGAAATGGGGTTGATACAATTTATTCTAACTACTTTTCAGAGAAGGTACCAACCTGCACTAGAAGAAGGAGTTCCTCAACTGGTGCTTCCTACATCAATGAAATCAAAGAACTGGTGGAAACAAAAAACAAAAACCTTATAAAGTTATCATGAGCCTTAAAATGCTATGAAATTGTGAGTGATTATTCTTTTTAGTTTAGGATTCATGAAGGTTTTTAGAGTGGTATTGATTTATGGGGGTCACTCAAGACTCAGGAAGACAATTCAAGTTCTACTTGTGACATATACTACCTTGCAGACATCCCCCAAGTCTCCTAACTCACGGGGCTTCCCAACTCTCAGGATTCTAAATAGAAAGTTAATAACAACATGGATGAAGGGAGTTTCTGCACAGGGAGAACTGATGAAATAGGATATCCCAAACTAGATTAGTAGTGATAAGGCTTGATCTCGCATGGAATCTGAGAATTTTGGAGCCAGAGAGGAACTTCAAATTTATATAGGCCAAGCCTAATTTAACAACTTAGAAAAGGAGAAACTGAGGGTCATCAATGTTAAGTGATTTGCCCAAAGTCACACAGCTAGTTAGTAGCAGATAATAATAGTAATAATAAGAACAATGATGATATCTCAGCACAAATCTGTCCCTGTGGCTCCAATCTGAATAGCAATTCCCAGGAGCCAAAGACTCCAAAATACGATTTCTGCTTTGCTTACTCATGGAAAATCATCTATGTTGGATTGCATTGATTTTTTTAAAAAAGAAATAAAATCCTATCTTACCTAACATCATTTTCCCTATACCCCAACAGGCTTTAGAATGGTTTCTGTACAGTGCAGGAGAGATCTGTAGCAGCATCACTACAATGACTATCTAGGTGGCCATCCTACCTTAGACACGCTGCAAAGCGAGGGCTCATTACAGGGTGCAATGGAAGCTTACTGAGCAGGAGCTTTCCAGGCTCCTTTTTCACAGAGCAGGGCTCTAGGGACCTGTCTTTGGCCTTTGAGGAAGGAAGAGTTTCAAGACATAGGATCATAGATGTTGAGCTGGAGAGGGCCTTTGTGTTATAGATAATGAACCTGACTCTTAGAGTGGCTCACCCAAGGTGACACAGGTAGTTAAGAGAGAGACAGGATTTGAACCCAGGTCTTCTGTCTCAATAGGTGGTCAATAAATATCTATTAAGCACTATTATGAGGCAGCTTCCACCAGTGGATAGATCACCCAGCCCTGGAGTCAGGAAGAATCAACTTACTGAGTTCAAATCCAGCCTCAGACACTTATAGCTGTAAGACTCTGGGCAAGTCACTTACCCCTATTTGCCTCAGTTCCCTGATCTGTAAAATGAGCTGGAGAAGGAAAAGCCAAACCACTCCAGTAACTCTGTCAAGAAAACCCCAAGTGGGATCCAGAAGAATTAGACATGACTGAACAACAACAGCAACAAACAGTATTATATGCAGGGCACTATGCTAAGTGCTGCTTATGTGAGTGAGAGAGAGAGAGAGAGAGAGAGAGAGAGAGAGAGCGCGCACAAATACAGACCCTGCCCCCAGTGAGCTCACAGTCTAATCAAGGAGCTTTCACTTCATTTTAGCTTATCTATATGGCAAAGGGCCAGAGTATTCCCATTCCTCATGAATGTATACTTGTGAGATTGTTAAAGCATGAGCACAGGATAACAGATTTTGGCTTAGAAAGGCTGGACCTCAGTTGCCATCTAGTCCAACATTATCATTTTACAGATAAGGAAACTGAGATCCAGAGATGTTAAACAATTTGCCCATGGTCACAAAGGTTATAAGTGACATTGGTAGCTTTTTGAGCCAAGGTCTTCTGACCACAAATCCACTGCATCTCATCATTCCAATCTACCTGAATTGAAAATGCCAAGAGCATTCCCGTTCATAATGTATTTATGTCTAGGAGGTGGTAGAGTGATTGGTCATTTGAAAAATCCTTGTTAAACATAAATAAGATGATGTTCAAGACATTAGGAACGTCTAACCCAGCTCAGCTCCTGATTCTCTGGACTTTGACACCTTGCTTCACCACCCACACCCCCCAAGGGTATCTCCCATCACCCTCAACTACTTTTCTACTCTCTTTTATATGTTGACTTCTTCCACTAGAATGGAAACTCCTTGAGGGCAGCTACTCTCTTTTTCCTCATACTCATATTCCCAGCACTTCACACAGTGCTTGGCACATAGCAAGCACTTAAAAAATGCTTTATTTATTTTTTTAAATCCTATCCCAAACTGCACAATCACAGTTTTCATTCTGAGGGATGAACTTTCCATCTCCTCCCCACCAAAAACTGTAACAGTCTTCATAGCTCAGTCGGAAAAATGGATGGCAGTAGCAGCAGCTTCCTCCTGAAACTTGGAGGCAGCTGGCTCACCTTCTCCAAGCTATTTCAGAGTCTGTAAACACACATCTCAAGGTTTCTAGACTGTGGAGAAGACAGTCCAAGAATGCAAAATTCTTTCAGGAAAGATACCACTGGAGGGTATATGCCAAAAAGACCTTGAGAGCGAGGGCAGCCAGATCTGAAGCTTTCCAAAGATTAGCAGCCACAAATACCTTCCCAGAGTTCGGCATTATAATGGCCATGGCTGTGCAAGCAGACAGACTGGTAGGGGTGGGGTGAGGGTGGAGATAACTGAATTCATTGTAAGAACCAGTTATTCTTAAAATAAGCAAGTTAGACAAACCAGTTACAAATCAGTCATCTCGCCAAATTCAGCTGACAGTTTGATTGACTGAATGTAATGGTTATCTTGGCATTGGTGGCCAGACAGGCCACACTTTCTTTCTTTGGGCCTTGGTTTCTTTATCTGTAAAATAGAGGATTATACTAGATGATTTCTAAGACTCCATACAGTTCTAAGCCTGTGACCCTATAATCAGTAGGTGAGAGCGTCCAGGTTGTTCCTGATGGCACATATTTTCATTTTATGTTTCCTCACTAGAGATCACTTAATGGGATCATAGATTTAGGAAGCTTAGAGGCCATCTAGTCCAACACCTTCATTTTAAAGCCAAGGAAACTGAGGCCAAGAGAGGTATGGTTAACTTGTCCAAAGTCACTCAGTTAATTAACTCAGTTAATTCTGCCACTCAGTGGTAGAATAGGAATCTTAGCCAAGGTCCTCTTATACTTTCTGCTATTGCCAAGTCACCTTTGAATTGGAAGCAGCCAAAAGAAGGCCTTGAATTTTAACAAATCAACTTTACTCTATGCCACATGATCTCATCTCTAGCATCAAGAGCATTGTTTAAGGTACATGCTATTTTTTTTTCTAAGAGACATGAACTCCCAGAAGCTAGGCAGGCTAACCTAGATAGCATTTGACTGGTGTTGTCTCCTAATGGGGCAATGTCTACAAAATGGCCTATGACTGAAAAAGATCTCATTTAATTTTAATCTAATTTAAATTCCTTTTATTTTTGGCAAATGAGAAAAGTGAAATCCAGGGTGGTGAAGTGATAGCTAGTTAGAAGTAGAATGAAGACTGATTGCCCTTCAGTGTTCTTTCTACTATACCACACTGCCCACGGGCCTATGTTGACTCATTTGGAGATGTATAGGGCTAAAAGTCACAACTACCTACTCAATCCACCACCACCACCCCTCTCCAGAGCCTAGTTAAATACTAGGTGGCAAGGGAGATACTAAGCAGCAAAGAAGACACTTTGCTCCAACATTCCTGGAACAGGAACAAACTGACAGAGACGAGAGGGAGAAGTAGTTACCTAGGCATCCTCAGTCCCTGGCTAGCTAAGTTGTCATCAGCATCTAGGCAACCAACAAAAGTAAAACAAGCTCCTAAAATGTGCATTGGCTGGCATGATGATGATTGCTCAGCCAGCTTATAATATTGCAGGACCACATTAATCCTGGGGTCCCACTGGTACGAAATTCCTCCATGTTGTCCTGCTTTTGGCCCAAAATTCTATGAGTCTATGATGAAATTTGAGTAAGGGTGAGGTGTTATTCCCAGGCATCGAGTCATCCTTAGCCTGCAGACAGTATAATGCTCTTTGATACAGTAATACTCAGTCTATCTCCAGGAGCCAAGGCCATTTTGTATTGTGATATTTGCACCAGCATCCTCTGACCAGCATAAAACTTAACCTAAAATCAGTCCTGAGACACTTCCACATGACTACCATTAGTCAGAAGGAATGAGTAAAGTGTTTGTTTTTTCACGTAGCTCTCCCAAATTTCCGTGGAGCCCAAGGAAGGAAAATGAGGACCCCTCCCACTGAGAAGCAATGCCCCAGGAAGGATCTGAGGAGGTTGGACAGGGTTCATACCACCAGGCTGGCAGATCCCACAATTACTGATGGCAAGCATGCCTGGTCTCACTGATTAACCTCCCTTCTTGCCAAAATAACCCCAGGATCCCCACCCTCTATATTGGTCAATTAGCTGCTTTAAAAATACATCTGCAAAAATATAATTGGGAGGGGGGATCAAATGGCCTAATTGTTTTCTGAACCTATTTGCAAGGCTGTTTTAGAGTCTTTTAGCTGTAGGTGAGCCAAAAGGAACTGTAGTTCAGAAACCCAGGGCTTCTGTCCTTTACCCACTGTTCGATAATACAGCTGGTGGTTTACAACCGAAAGATAAAGATATACTGTATTTTGAAGCCACTGGTTTCAGTCAGAGGCTGTTATATTTATCGTCTCCAGGCCTCAGTTTCTTCATTTGGAGCCTTGTAGGTCATCTCCAAGGTCCTTTTCAGCTCTAAAATTCTATGATTTTATGATTCTGAGAATTAAACTATAAACTCTAAGGACAGAGATCAGCATCTTATTTATATTTGATAATTTGATTTCTCTTTGACCAAGCTTGGCCTTGAATAAGAAATGAGAAAATGCATTTTCCTCCTTTCTGTGCCAGAGTTGGGGAGTTATGGGTATGCAATAGTGCACATGCTGTCAGATCTGGTTAATGTGTAAATTAGTTTTCCTGAACTGCCTTTCTTTCCTTCTCTTTCCTCTTTCTTTTTGGTTTCAAGGGATCACTATCAAGGTAGAAAATATGGGAGAGATAGACGTGGAAATGAAGGTGATTAAAAATACATCAATAAAAATGTGAAAAGGAATAGGGAAAAACAGTTGTTGACTTGACTTCAATTAAATTAGGAAAACAGCCCGTGTCAATGTCTACCATCCACAATAAAGGAGCCCTTCAGGCCTCAGTTAGGGCATGGTTGGCGCGAGCATCTTAGCAAAACATCTTTGGGAGTTGTGTGGGGCACAATCACAGGGGCAGCTTTAGTTTCTGGGTAGACTTTCTAGTTCAGCCATTTAAGCCAGAGACCTTTATAAACCATGCTCTCCTTTTTAAAAGAAGCCTGTGACATGCATTTGGCAAAGGAGTAACATGAGTAATGAAATCTTGGCTCTGATGAGCATTTTAAAGCAAGGGTTTTGTGAAAGTTGCAAATCCTTGGAGGAAGTGCTGGAGCCCAGAGACCTGCATAGCATGGATTACACTAATCCAGCCAGGAAGTGATAATGACATGGATATATGACCGGTATGCAGAACCCATTGCAAATGAGGCCTTTAAAAAAAAGAAGAAAAAGAAGAAGGAGAAGGAGAGGAAGAAGAAGAAAGAGAAGAAGGAGAAAGAGAAAGAGAAGAGGAAGAAGAGGGAGAAGTCCAGATCTTGAGCTTTGGGTGTCCAGGTTTTCAAAGCAGCTTTGAGAAAAGCCCTTCAGGGACTCACCTCACCCTTGGGCAAGTCTTCTAGAGTGATGGAAAAAATTAATTGTACCACTTGGATGATCCCAGAGGCCCTCTGTGAAGAAGGGTAGATTGGCTAGGCTTTGGGATCTTCTTTATGAGGTTTTCATTAAAGGTGTTGGACATTTGGTGCTATCAGTGCTTGTAAAGATTCTCAAACCTTGAGTGTAGCCACTAAGTTACTTTATTCACAAAGTCCATTCTCCTTCTAAGGGAATGACCTATACCAGCATTTCTCAAACAAATTTGATCACAGGATACTTTGAGGCTTTAGCCATAGTGGTGGAACCCATAAATGCTGGTGCTGGATAGTATGGCATAGAAGATAGAATTCTGAATATGGAGTCAGGAAGATCTAGGTTTGAATTCTGGCTCAGAACTTACTAGATGGAGGACCCTGGGCAAGTCTTAATCTTAACTTAACCTTTCTCGGCCTTGGGTTCCTCATGTGTAAAATGATGATAATGATAGCACCATCTCTTAGAGTTGCTGTGAAGATCATAAACTCAGGAGATTTACTTGTTTTCCCCAAGGACACTCACAAAGTAGGAAAGCCAGGGTATGAATCCAGGTCTTCTGACTCCAAAGATATTGCTATACTGTGACTGGACAATATAAATGTATTTTAAATGTAAGGAAAATCTTTTTTTCTTAAATTCCTATTTCCTTGGTGGTGGATTCATAGAAGACATGGAAATTTCTCCCCTTTGCTTTCTCCAGTGCATTCTTAACACTTCTTGGCCCCAAGTTTCCTGACCAAAGTGTGGAAAAGCTTGGAGTATGGAACTGGCAACCAATTTCTTGTGCATCTAACTTCCAAAGACCAGCTTGGCTAAGCCTCGAGAGGGTCATCATGAGAGGACCAGTCACCAAGTGGTGACTTTTTTTTCCCCAGGTAAAACAACTTACAAAGACTGTTTACTATAGTGTAAAGGAATTAGGATCTGCAGTGATATCTCCAAGCCAATACAATCTTACAGACCTTTGAAACCTTAAAGTATAATTATTACCACCTTCATGTTAGTCTGATTAGGACTTCTGTTCCCCGGTAGTTATGCCTTCTTAGAGTCCAAAAGAAAGTTAAATTTCTTGGTGAATTTAGAGTCCAAGCAAAAGAATAGTGTCATCAAGTTAGAGGTAGCCTAAATCTTCTAGGCCTCCACTGTCTACAGTAGTACTCAGGAATCCAATCAGAGTCTTCCCATCACTTGGCCAGAGCACGGTTTGGAGACACCAGAGGCAAGCCCTGTGTAGTGCGGAGTGGGACAAATAGCAGTTCCAGTCTGCTCTCCTCCCCCTTGGAAAACATGTCACCGTCCTTAGTAGGCATGAGTCATAAGAAGCAAGGTGACTTCCAGACAAAGCTAATTTCTGGAGGGGAAAAGGCCCTGGCAGCTACCCCAGAGTAGTATTTCTTCAGCCAATCCATTTCACTAAAGGAGAAGCCATAAGGTCACCTGGCAAAGCTTCATCACTGGACTCACATGTATTCTTGCCTGGGTCAACCTGCACACCCCAACGATTCAGTCAACCCATTGGATCCCATCACAAAAACAACAGGACTTCGCTTGTTAAAGAATATCAAGCAGAAAGATGGGCTCTCTTCCAGTTATCATTAGTGGAGACTATTAGGGGAGGGGGAAAAGGTTCCCCAACAAAAGCCCATCCTCCCTGACTCATTTGCTATTCATCTTTGGTACAATCCTAGCCCCTGGAGAATAATCAGAAGTTCCCTGTGTGATCACAGTAAGAATATTTAGTTCACCGCTGCTCTGCTGGGAAGACTTGGGAACATATCTTGGTTATTTTTTATGTTCCCTTCTCCAGTCAAAAACCCTTGCCTTCCAACAGGCCCTAATGCTACAATGTTATTTCCTACCCAAACAGGTAAGGCAGGTAAAATAACGTGTGGCTAACACCCCTTCTACATTATGGTTGTCTATAGGGATTATGGCTTGAATTATTACTGTACTCAAGGTGAAACTAGAATGGGGTTGGAAGATGAGGAACAGCTAGGGGGATTTTAAGCAGTATTGACAGTATCTCTCCCAAAGCCCAGTCGAAGTACATAGGTGTATTTGAAAAGTAAATTGTGAGAGTGTGTGTGTGTATGTGTGTATACACATATACATATACAATTATCCCTTCCACATCACAGGGGTTAGGAGCATGGTCCCTCTCCCCACACCCCCATCTGGAAAATCTGCATAAAATTTTTTGACCCTCCCTTCACATCAGAGAAGATATCTGAATTTTTTCTTTTTCTTTAATAGGGTTTTTACAGTACCTTATTGTAAAATTTGGGTTAAGTAATTAGTCATAGATTCTGTGTTGTCTGCTGGCCTTCATGTGTCATCTGTGACCTCCACAAAACTCCCCCCAAAACTCCCATTTAATTTCTTATGCCAACCCACAATATATCAAAACTGTTATGGGGAAAGTCACAATGTGGAAGGGATAACTGTATATGTGTGTATATATCTAGATCTAGATCTTGATATACACACCACACACACACATGCACAGAATGAGCTTTTATCATCAGCCCCCATCCATCAGAAGCCCGCCCTGACTTCAATCATAGTATTCTACCTGTCTAAGTTTTCTGGGGGCCTCAGGAAAGAGGGCATCTGTCAGCTCCAGACTGTCTCTCTCCTGTGGTACCCCAAGAGTCCAGGTAGAGCTATTCTGAGGTTCCCAGGAAGCCCCATTCTTTTTCATACTATTCAGGGAAGCCTGGACAGATGGCAAATCTTTGTGACCACTGTCTTCGGAGCTTGCCACTGTGCACAGTCCTTTCGGCATGCAGATCTGGTCATTTTAAGACAGACATTGAGCTGGAGAAGGTCCAGACTCAGAGGATAACAAAAAAAAATTTACCAAGGGCAGGGTGAGGGGAGAAAGAGGTGCTACCAGATGAGAACAGGCTGAAAGGATTTGGACATTTCCATCTGAGAAGACAAAAAAAGTTAGTTAATGAAAGGTATGCATAAGATGTACAAAGGTTTGCTTGTAAAACCCCAGAATACCACCATAGTTTTCTCCCTTTTTTGGACTCCTACAGTTCAGCTAATTATCTGTACTGCACATTTTAGCATTACTCATATGCTGCCTGATAGACTGACCTGTTCAATCTGTGTATGTTATTTCCCTGCAATAAAACTGAAAACCCCTTAGAGTAAGGATTGGCCTTTATGCTTCTTTTGAGTCTTGTCTTCTAAGTTTTATTTCTATCTACATTGTACGTATGTTGTATGTACTTGTTTATTTACATATTGTCTCTACCATTAGAATGTCAACTCCTTAAAGGCAGGGACTGCTTTTGCCTTGTGTGTGTGTGTGTGTGTGTGTGTGTGTGTGTGTGTGTGCGCGCGCGCGCGTGTGCGTGTGTCCCTGGAAACACAGTACCTGACACGTGATAGGATACCTAATAAATGCTTATTGATGGATTAATTTAATTTTTTTGGCCCCCACCATAGCACCTAGGACAGAGCTGGGCGTGTAGCAGGCAGTACTTATTGAATCGGATTGAATTTGGTTCAATTCAGCAGCACATATTTATTGGATTTCTGTTTTATTCAAAGTCCTTGCTAGGTCATTTGTTCTCCACCTTTTTCTGCTCATTGAATAGTATTCTTTACCAAGAAGAAGAGAATCAGACTACACATTGATGATGGTGACAATGAAGGATGCCCAAGCAACAGGACTTCCTGGCCTTGAATTCCTCTCCCTCCTCTTCCTCCTCCCCAATTCCTCATCTTATTCTTTCTTTACTTCCCCAGGATTCACAGAGAAAGAGGTGAGGAAGTACATTTACATTTCAAACTAGACATACTACTTTGGACTTTCCAACACCAAGCCAGTTAGAGCAGGCAGCAGATGGCATTTGGAGCATGTGGAAGTCATGGGGTATCGGGAGGACTTTCAAGGCATATTCATGTGAAACAGCACACTGACTTGCCTTCAGGAAGCTTACAGTCTAGTGGGGGAGCAAAGACAGACATTGTTTTAGGCAAGGCAGAATATGGTAAGTGCTATAAGAGAGATACAAAAAAGAACGCCCCTTAAGGATAGGGATCATGTTTTTCCTCAATGTGTACCTTTCCTAGCACCTGAAAATGCTCTGTACACAGTAGGCCATTGGTAAACATTGGTTGTTGTTAGATTACAGTCTTCAGTTGAGGCTGAGAACAGAGAAGATAAATGACAAGTAAGTCAAAGAGGTATGTGACCACTGGAATCTGGGCCTTCAAACCTTGTACTTTCTTCCATGGAAAGTGACTTCTAACTTGGGCTTTGAAATTAGATGTATAGGTAGGAACTTGACAAAACTGAGTCGAATTCTAGAGCTGAGAGTCTGTTTTAAAGCCTGAAAGAAGGGATCTAATAGTTACTAGATGAGGGAGGAACATTTACAACTTTTGGGGATGACTCCAAAGAGTCATGTAGTGCCACTGTCAAAGACCATACTATATTGAGTCAGTGAGACCCAGGAGCCAACTTGGTGCTGGTAATTCTTATGTTCTCTTGTTACTCTTCACTTTCAGAGTTTTAAAACTTCACCAACATTCATCTAGAGGCAACTTTGCGATGCGTGCCTATAAACCTGATTTATATTCCTTGTTTTTCTGGTACTTTCTCTCTCTTTTGACTGAATCACAGCAAGGCTGCCAAAGGAATGAGCTGAACCTCCCTCTACTGTAGCTGCCTGCAATCGCCGTGATAGGGCTGGGGCTGCCTGTGTTGCCTCATTGAGACACAATGTGGGGACTTCTACCATCACTGCAATTAAGGGGTCCATCTACCATTGCTAGATACAGGGCCAAGAGAACATTAGGTTTGAGATCTGGGATTTTTTTTGTTTCTTCCCCTCCATTATAATGCTAAGGTTCTAGCCCAAACATGAAAAGTTATGGAAAGAGACTTAATTTGGCTTGTTTTTCCATGGATTTGATTTTCAGTCCCTTGAAAAATCAGGTAAAGGTTTTTGTCACAGAGCACTTGGCTGAACACAAACCATTTTTTGTCCTCTCTAGTCAGAATCTCAGATCTCAAAGTGGTTTTCAGAAATTACTTCATTTGTCCTTATGTCACCCCTTTGAGGGCACAATGTCCTGGTGGTTGTTGGTTTTTTTTTCTTTTTCCTGGATGAAAAAGCTGTAGCAATTGTCTTAGCCTATCGGTGTCTGAGGCAAGAGCTGAGTCTTTGGGGAATTAAACCCTCCATTTTGGATTAGTGGTCCTCCCTTCTTTCCAGCAGCATATGCTGCCCAATATCAATATTCTGGCCATGAAAAGTACACTGAGCATAACTGCATCAGGAATTGAGAACTGGAAAGGATCTCAGAGGCTGTCTAGTCTATTCTTCTCATTTTGCAGAAGAGAAAACAGGAGCAGGGAAGATAAGTAAGGTCCAAGGTCACCCGCATAGTAGGCATCAGAGGAAGAATTTGAACCCACATTCACTGACTGCAGAACCAAGGGTTTTTTGTTTGTTTGTTTTTACTATACGACATTGCTTGAGCTCTCAGAGAAGAGCCTACTGACATTACACTGAGGAACAGCCTCACTCTTGCCTGGGAAGTTAGAGCAAGTATCCTGCATCTCAAATCTTAAGAGTTAAGATGACCAATTTAATAATCCTCTCTTGGGGAGAGGCAAGAAACTTGGGGCAGACTGACATAAGGCAAGCAACCCTGCTGGGTCATTTCCAACCTGCAAAGGGAAATAGAGAACAGAAGGGATCAGAAGAAAACAGGCTCCAAAATGTGGTCAAGGAGGTAGAATCTGGCCACACAGACAGACGAAGACACCAGATCATAGAGTCCAAGCATGTCAGGGAAGCAGGAGCAGTTCACGTCTGTAGGGAGACCTAAAGCCAAGTCTGTGATAAGCTGGAAATATGAACCAAGAGGGTTTCATCATAACAGTTTTCCTCTGCTGGCCTTTATCGAATGAAATGAAGATGCATGTCATCATGTCATCATGGTGCATAGACAAGAGCATAGGGTTTGGCATCAGAGGCCTGAGGTGTCAAATCCTGACTGCTATTTACTAGCTTGTTGAACAAATGAATGAATGTGTGACCTGAGGAAAATAATTTAATTTCTTTGGGCCTCAATTTCCTCCTCCACAAAATGATAGAGTAAGATTATATGATCTCTAGAATCCTGTTACTAAACCTATGCATTTATTTTTTAATACAGAATGGTCTCTTTTCTTTTTCCTTTTGTAATTATTCATGGTATGCAAATCATCAGAAGCTGTCTCATCACTTCTGAGTCACAGATTCTCTGAGTGCCCTTGTTCAGTGTAGAAGCCTCTTTTCCAGAACTATAACTTGCTTTGCCAAGGCCCTTGGGGGTTCCGAGAAAAGCATCCCACATTCCTGTCCCAAGCATACAGATCCAAGTATGGAAAAATGACTTCCTCTTACCCCTCTGAGACAGAATAAAAATGACCACGCTCCCAGGCTGGCAACAATGTTCACTAAGCTACCTACTATGTACTAGTCATTGTAAGGGAAATATAGATGAGGGAAAAGACTTGATGCTTTCTCATTGCTGTGAGGGATGTGAACGAGGATGATGAAAATATGGAAATATGTTTATAGAGAGGGGATTATACTGTGATCCCAGGGTGCCTCTGTGTATCTCTCAGGGTTGTGTCTGGTAGGGTTACTCTCTTTATATCTCTCTAGTTTCAAACCATTGCTATTCTCTCCACTCCTCATGATAGAAACTGGTCTTTTGAGCTCCAGGGGGTGTTGGGAGCAACCTTGATGGAATTCCAAGTATTCATTTAAAATGCCAGGTTGTGTCATGATGGGAGTATGACGACTCATAAGATGTGGTTTTGGATGTTCTTAAGAGCAAGCTGGCCAAAGATTTTAACTAGGAGCCTTGAAGAATTGGAACAGGTTTGGAAAAGTGACCTGAATGGTGAAGGGGTGGGAGACCATGACATCTCAGGACTAGCTGAAGAAGCTAGGTGGAGGGGCAAGGGGGTTTTGTCAAAAGAAGAGAAGATTGAAAGAAATATGATGTCTGTCTTCAAGAATTTGAATCGCTATTACATGGGAGAGGAAGCAGATTTTTTCTTTGTGAGACCTAAGAGAACAGGACCAGGAGCAATGGATGGAGGTCATGGGGAGACAGATTTAGAATCACTACAAGAGTTTCACAAAAGTGAAAGCTGTCCCCCGATGAAATGGGTGCCCTACGGTATAATAACATTCCTTGTAAATTCAATTCATTCAACACATACTCTGTGCAAGACAATGTGTTAACGCAATTAGTCGGTCAATCAATAGACATTTATTAAGCACCTACTGTGTGATAATCACACAGTATCCAGTGCTACACACTGGGGATACAAAGAAAAGCAAAAGCCAGTTCCTCTCTTGGCGGGGAGACACCATGCAAACTACTATGTATAAAACAAACTATATATAGGAAAACACATTATGGATCTAAAATAAAGATGATCCTATGAAACTCTCCCTACCCTCCATATCCTGCTGGGGGTATACAACATGTACCCAAGCAAATACAAAGTATATTCAAAATAATACAAAGCAGCTTCAAGAAGGAAAGTTAATGACTGGGGGAATCAGATAAAGATTCTGGTAGGAAGGAGAACTTTCCAGATGGGGACCACCTGCAAGAGTGCAAGCAGAGTCTGTATGACCACCTGTTGGAGACATTATAACAAAGATTCTGTGATAAGATGAGCCTTGAGAATCAGGCTGCACATGCATGTACCAATGTATTATATTCACCCCCTAAGTGTGCGTGTGTGTGTGTCCTCACACATGTGTACAAAAGTGATATTCATGAGCTTTGAAGTCAAAGATAAAGTTTCTTTGCACTTGGAATATATATATGAATGAGAAGCATTTATTAAGTGCTTACTGTATGCCAAGCAGGAAAATAAACTCTGAGGATACAAATACAAACCCCAAAACAATCCTTTCCCTTTTGGAGTTTATGTTCTAATAGGGCAGAAACACGTTTAGAAGAGCAGTGGTCAGAGAAAAAGTTATTTACGTCTGGAAATCTACAGGGATGATGAGTGGGGCCATAGAGGAGTATGTTGACAAACTCCACCCAGAAGGAATGACAGAGTCAATCTGGTCAAGATTCATGGTTCCAAAACTGGAGGGGGGAAGGGAGGGCAAGTAGAAGGAGGGTAGCTACTCTGTAGAGTACCTCCTCCAGGGTGGCAAAGTAGTGAGTGAGGATGTGGGAGAGATTTCTAGAGAGTGAGAATGAAGTGAAGCATAATGGTTGCTTTGTTATTCACCTGTATTGTTAGGGATGTTGATGTCTCTATAGTACATACGTAGAAGTCCCCCTGCTAAAAACCAAACCCCCTTGTTTTCATCTTTGGCCAAAGATACCCTTGTCTTAAATATAGATATAATTTATTTAAATATAAATGTGGATATAATCTTGAATAGGTAGATATAACTTGTTTAAATATAAATATGGCTATAGATATTAGTTATATAGATATAGATATCCCTGGTTTGGGGGTCCTTACCTGTAATTTCATTAGTTCAGGGAACTCACAAGAATAAAACTCCCATAACCTCCAGTGATATTGATTATCCTCCATTTTGTAGAGGGTCACCCAGCCAGTGTGACCCACAGGACTTGAATCAAGATCTTCCTGACTCAGCCCAGCTCTCTGTCTGCTAGCCACCATGTCTCCAAATATAAGTATATGCATAGACCAGGTTATAAAGTGCTTTAAAAGCCAAAACAGAGGATTCCCTATTTGATCTTGGAGGTAATGGGGAGCCACTGGAGTTTATTGAGTAGTGTGGTGACATGGTCAGATCTGTCCATTAGGAAAATCACTTTGACAGCTGAGCAGAGGATTGACTAAAGTGGGGAGAGACTTGAGGCTGAGAGACCAACAAGCAGGCCATTGCAACAGTCCAAGGGTGAGGTGATGAGGGCCAGAACCACAATGGTGGTAGCGTCAGAGGAGAGTAGGGGGCATAGATGAGAAAAGTTACAAAGGGAAAGTGCAAAGGATTTGACAATAGATTGCATATGGGTGATGAGAAAAAGTGAAGAGTTTGAGGATGACAACTTGTTTACGAGCCTGAGTGACTGGGAGGTTGGTGTTCTCTGGATAGTAATAGGGGAGTTAGGAAGAAGGGAGTGATCTGGGGGAAAGATAATGAATTCAGTTTTGGATATGTTAAATTTCAGATGTTGACAGGACATCCAGTTCGTGGTAGCCTTTATGACATTTCAAATTCAAAGATACTTCTTACAAAAGACATACTTTTCAAAGGCAAAAAAGAAAGTCTCCTTTGGGGCCTAAATTAGGTAGTGTGACTATGTAGACAGATCAAGCTGGATCATAGCCAGATCTCCATTTTAGCTGATGGTATGTGGACTAACATTTAATGTTTGCTAAACCAGATCTTTTTGCCAAGAGTGTCTTTTGGAAAGACTCTGGACATTAGGACTGCAACATGATGGCACTGGTGCTGGAATAAGGGTAAGGGGAGAAGACCTCCAAAGTGGGGAAGGGGCATGAAATGGGAGGGAGGAGGTTCTCCAGACAAACAGCCTCCTTCACAATTGTGCCTCAGGCCAGCCACAGTTGGAAGAGTCAACATGAGAAAATGCCTTGCATTCTTTCTGACTGAATTGGATAATTAGAATCACTTAATGGAGGCAGATTTGCCCTCCCTTGTCCCTTCACCTTTGATGATGTAGATTGAGCTGTTCCCTATATGCTCAGAAGGACCCTTATGCTGGCAACTAGGCTGTTTGCAGTGGGATGATTATCATTGGGAGCTGGTCACTGAGAATGCCCTGATGTCTTTGAAACATCTTGTTACAATGCATTGGTATTCTCTCATCAACCTGTGACAGCCCTCTCCTTCCTACACCAAATCAGCATTTTTCACCTAGGCAGCTAGTTTTCATTGCCTTCAAATGCTGAATATTATTGCTGATCCGGTTCTGATTTTCCTTTGTTTTTCGTAGCTGGATTATAAAAGATAGATTGTTGATAAACATGTTAACGTGTCAAGAAATCAAAAGAGTAGTTAATACCAAAGTTCATTGTCCTTTGTATAGAGGTTGTCACATACGGCACAGGATGCCCTGAAAGTAAGAGGGAATTCAATGAAACTGCCATTGTCAGCTCCCTGGGTTTTAGGAAAAGAAGCAAGAGGTTTTGTGCTCCTGAATTCTTGCCCAAGATGTGGCATATCATCTCATTTAAAGTGAGAAATGAGAGTTACAAAGCGCAAGACTTAGGCCACCGGACAGAATTTTCTCTCAGTGGTCTTTTCTATCCACCGTATCCTATGTAGCCAAACTGTTTGGGAAGGGTAAGGCTACATATGGGAGAAAAAGGAAGAATAGTAACTCTCACTCTAGTAATTAAAACCCCTAGCAGATAATTCCTTGGAAGTTGCAGAGTCCAGTGCTATAGGAATCTGATTTGCTCTTTGCTGGCAACAGCAGAATTAGATACTCACTAGGCTGGCCTCTTTTCACTTCCTGGGTAGGCTTCCCGTGATTCTCTCACCCTTTAAAGACCTAGTTTGATGCCAAGAAGAGAAACTTTAGGCTTTCGTTACTTGGTGAAGGGGGTGATATAGGACAAGGAGGCTTATGGGATTACAAGAATCCTGAAGAAAAACAGGGACAGTGGGTCCTAGGCTGAAGATGTCTGAGAACCCCTATCACAACAAGGCCTGGGATTAGGAACTGGATGAAAGAGCCCATTTCTTGTGTACACTCTTGACCTATGGTATGATTTCCCAGCATCTCATCAGGGGAACACACTATTTTCCAGACCTTCTTTCTCTCTCCATACCCATCCTTTTAAACTCCCCAAACAAAAATAACCTACTCTACTTTGTATTCCATCTAGGCCCAGCTCAGTGCTTTTCAAGGTGACCAGTTGGATAATCTGATCAAGTAATCTGTGCTAATGTGTTAATGGCTTTTAATGACTTAATGTGATGCCCTTCCTAGCTAACGTATGTCCGTTTTGACAGGAGTCTTCTTGTGGAACAATGCCTTAACCCTAAGGGGTTATTGTCCTAGTAGAAATTTCAGGGTAGTGAAAGAAGGACAGCCCCTCAAAAAATCATGTTACCCCACAGTCCTTTCTTGGGTCTCCCTGAGGAATGGCCAGCCATCTAGTTATCATTGTGTGCCACACCTCAACATTTCAACAGACTGCCACTATATTTTCACCATGTAACTCCCTCCAAACCAAACCAACCCTAAACTACATTCGACCCTCAGATTCAGATGCATGGCTGCTCTCAGAGACATGAAAAGCTGTTTTACCTGACACAATAGGACCTCTTTTATCTGAACCAGCCCCGAAAGAAAATCACTAAATCTGAATGAATAGAACAAATCTTAATACCCTATGGGAGGGAGGCAGACAAAACCCAATAAAAGTAAAGAAAGAAAGAGACAGCGTCCTGGTTTGTTTTTCATAATTACTTATTCAGAGTGGAAAGGAGCGGTGAAAGAAGATTCCTGTTAACATGTCTGGACGTGACGGATGAGGTATACTCATCCTGTATATGCAGGAGAGATGAATACAGGCTGTGGTCTTGTTCTGGGAGATGGTTCACCGAGGACAGGAATGTATTTCTATCTGAAAAGCTGGAGATAAACACCGGGTGTTTTAGGCATCATTCTCATTAAACTTACGGTCCCTTGCTATTCATTCAGAGTGTCAGGTGCTGTGACTAGCATGAGACAGATTGTTCTTTTGTGTGGCCTGCACTCCATGAGGCTGAGAAGATAGCCAAAGAAATCCCCTTTTTAAAACAAAATGGAGGTAATCCAAATGTGTGAGCTTTGCCTGACCGTGCCACTAGGGGTCTGTGTGTTGTAGACTGAGGATAGGAGACAACATACATTATGTGTTCATTTATACTGCTTTCTTCCAACCTCATTAAACATCATTCTTTGTTCCTTTGCTTCAAGTTAGTTCCTAGTCAGAAACAGGAAAGAGACCCCAAATTGGGAACATTTGGCTCTGTTGGCTTTTGCTGTTTTATTTTGGTTTATGGGGGACAAACACATTTTCCCTCTTTTGTTCATGACACAGGTGATCCTGGATTTGCAAACCTGTGAGTTAAGAAAGCAGTGTCCATGTGTAGGAGACTCAAGGAGGGGGTTATGCCAACAGGAACCGTGTTCTAAGGCCTCCTGGAATTCAAGAAGTACCTCATGAGGCTGGCATAATAGAAAGAACCTTGGAGTTCAAACACTTGGATTTGAGTCAAAACCACCTTCCTTTACAATTACTTATTGGATGATCTTGGGTAACTCAACTCCTCTGAGGTCTCAGTTTTTTATTTTTTAAATAGGGCTTTTCCTTGCACTATGTACCTCAAAGGACTTTGTCTTTGTTGTTTATTCATGTTTGACTCTTCATGACCACATCTGAGCTTTCTTGGCAAAGATACTGGAGTGGTTTGCCATTTCCTTCTTCAGCTCATTTTACAGATGAGGAAACTGAGGCAGACAGGATTAAGTGACTAGCCCAGGGTCACACAGCTAGTAAGTGTCTGAGGCCACATTTGAACTCAGGGAGATGAGTCTTCCTGACTCCAGGCCCCAGCACTCTACTGTGCCACCTGGCCGCCCCAATGAGGACCTTAGTGAGGGTCAAATGAGACAAAGGAGGTGAAAGTGCTTTTGTAAAGTTCTAGGTGAACTTAAGGTCTTGTTATCATCATTAACAGTACTTAGGAAGTTTAGGTTGTGATTTCATCTGTAGGGGGATTCTCTCCACTTAGCTGAATCACAGCTTTTTTGTTAGCCAGGTGGCACAGTGGATAGAGCACCGAGCCTGGAGTCAGAAAGATCTGAGTTCACATCTGGTGTGAGCATAGGAAAGTCACTTAACTTCTATTTGCCTTGGTTTATTACTCAATTGTACAATGGAGACAACAGCACCTACCTCCCAGGATTGTTGTGGGGATCAAAAGAGATAATATTCATAAAGTGCTTACCATGATGCCTAGAACAGAGCAGGCACTTAATAAATGTTTGGGTCCTTCCTTCTTTATTGCTTGACCTCTGACTCAGTTTCTTCACCTGTAAAATGGGGATAATAATAGAACCTTCTCTCCCCCTCTCCTCTGGGGCTGTTGTGAGGATAAAATGAAAATGGGTAAAACACTTTGCAAACCTTAAAGTGCTATATAAATGCCAGTGGTCATTGTTATTGCCACCACGTGCAGGTCTTGGACAGTCTTCCATCATAAGGGTGCTAGGGGCCTTCTTGGCAATCCTTTAATCTCTCAGGGATATGAATATAGTGCTCCAGAAGTATGTATGTGGTCTCTCATTTTTTCTCCATGGGCAGCCAACCTCCTCTTCCGGTCACAAATGTCCTTGATATTTTGATACCACTTCTCAAACAGAAGTCAATATTGGTCATATGTAGCAGGGTACTTAGATTCATCCTGTGTCCTTCCACTGCCTTTGTATGACCTGTAATTGTGAGAGAGTCTTCTGAGATGATGGTATTCAGTGACTTCTAGCTATAGGGCATCACCAGGAAAATACTGGGGTTAAAAGCATTGAGATGAGACAGAGATAGACAGAGATGCACAAAGAGAGAAAGACAGAGAAGAGAGAGAGAGATACAGACATAGAGAAAGACAGAGAGAAAAATTGTATTTTTAGTGAAGTCCTGCTCTGATGCCTCATCAGGGCAAGGAGGTGACTCTATGCCCTGAAAGGTTTTGCCTGGGACCTCATGGCTTGATGTGTCTGACAACTACAAAAGACTATGAGTTTGGACCCAGAGGCAAGCTGTTTCCTGCTATCCAAGGTATGGTCAAGCTAAGTACACAAGTGCTTACCACAAAAAGGCTGACCACTTGGTGACTATCATCATCATCATCATCATCATCATCATCATCATCATCATCACCACCATCATCATTTTGGCAATGCTGTCCCATGAAACAAAATACAAAATGGTACTCAATCTTATGCAGCGGCCCCTTTTCATTTCCCCAGTCACCATGGTGAAGTGGCCAAAAAAAAAAAAAGGAGAGAAGGTACTAAGGATCATAAAATTCTTAGACTGTTTAAAAAAATCCCACTAATTTAACCATTGCTCCTTGTCCAGTGAGTTGAAACATTGCTCAAGGAATTGAATTTTATCCACATAAACACTCTTACTGAAAATGATAGAAAAAGACAAGACACGGCGCCTAAAAGGAAAGACAGCTCAAAGTTCTCCTCCAAGAGGCAAAGGAAAGAGTTGGGGTTGTTTTCACCACATGCCCAAAGGCAGCATGAAAACATCATTTTATAGGATACTTGATTATCTCACTTTGCTTATGCTCGTCATGAACAGAAAGCAAGACCATTATGAAAATAATTGCAATTTATGATTCACTTCTATTGCAGAGGATGAAGAAATGAAATTCTATGAAGATTTTGACAAGAGCCTAAACTAAGTCAGTATATGGTTGGCACTCAACATTAATACAAAGGTTAGCATAGAAGAGGGTGAAAGAAACTGTTGGAAAATATAATTTGGGATCAAAAAGTAAAAGAGGTCATATGGACCACTTAGAAGCCTTGCAGTTATACATCATGAATACTGGTTTTTTATGGTTTATTGATTCATTTCTGTTATTTTTTTATACCACAGACTCTTTCCAATATGCCCTCAGAACAAATATTGAACCTACTTTGTCAAAAGGAGAAACAGTTAAGCAAAACTGACTGAAAACAGGACTGTGCTCAGCAGTATATGCAACATTCCAATTCCATAATCCCCCACCTTTCTGCTAGAAAGCGGAAAGTTTGTTTTGCTGCCTGTTCTCTGAGACCAAGATTAGTCATTGCAATTACTCTCAGTTCAAGTACTTTTTAGTGTTACTTTCATTTACATTACTGTAATTATTCTGTTTGTGATTCTTTTGGTTCTGTTTGCTTCATACTCTATTAGTTCATACAAGTTTTACCATGTTTCTCTCAATTCCTCACATGTATTCTTTCTCGGGGCACAATAATATCCATATAACACAATTTCTTCAGCCATTCTTCAGTTGTTGGGAACCTACTTGATTTCTAGTTTTTTGCTACTACAAATTGCCTGGTATATAGAGGACCTTATTTTCTGTTCTTGACCATCCCAACATTGGAATTGCTGGATCAGAGGACATGAATAGTTTAACAGTGTTTGTCACATGATTTCCATTGGTTTTCTAGAAAAATTGGATCCCTTAAAAGATCCACAAATTGTATATTAGTTTATCTGTGTTCCTCCTCTAATATTGACTTTTTATCACCTTCATCAGTTTGAAGGATGTGAACCAAAACCTCAGACTTCTCTTGATTTACATTTGTCTCATTAAGGCTTTCATCTTTTTTCAGCATTTGAATTTATCTTTTGAAAATTGTTCATATGTGTAGGTGTTCATGGAGCATGGGCCAGGTGTGCTGGTACACAACACACTCTTTATTCACCATTTATGTTCATACCATGGATACTTATTTTAATAGTAGAATTGCATAGAAAATGGATAGCTGAGAGAGTTCAGTCATGTACTGCACAAACTTTAACCCTTTGAGGAGCAAAGACAGAATAAAGAAGGAACAAGTAAAGGTATAACCTTTAAATTAGGTTTTATAGTTATTCAGTTGCTTCAGTTCTGTCCGAATCTTTGTGACCCCATTTGGGGCTTTCTTGGCAAAGACAGTGGAATGTTTGGCCATTTCCTTCTCCAGCTTATTTACAGATGAGGAAACTGAGGCAAACAGGGTCAAATTACTTGCCTAGGGTCACGCAGCTAGTGCCTGAAGCCAGATTTGAACTCAGGTCTTCCTGACTCGAAGCCTATTGCTCTATCCAATGCTCTACTTAGCTGCCCTATAAATTAGGTTAGAAAATAAAATTAAAATTAGAAAATAAAATTCAGAATAGACTGTAAGGGGAGAGAAACAATGAGGAAAAAGCAATGAAAAATTTCTTGGAAAAGGGCTTAATAAAAGATAGTTACTGAAAATAAGAGATTGAAGGAGAGGGAAGATTTTGAACTGCTTAATTAATTGGACTTGTGGAATAAGAAGACATAGATAACTAACTAAATAAAAGAAAAATAAAATAACAGTTTAAGTAAACTTAAAATACTTGAGATAGGGTAGGCAAATGGGAGTAGGGGAGGGAGGGGAATCAATGGGTATATACTGGCACCAAATTTATATAAGCAAAATAATTTTGGAAATGAAGTACTGATTTAAAAGAAAGGGACAAAAACAATGCAAAAGAAATAAATAAATGAAGGAAAACAGAAACAATAACTACAACTTCATATCAGAATTGGTTGAATAATGCAAGAAAACAAAAGAGTGGCAAAACAAGAAAATAAAAGCCAACAATTTGTTGCAATAGGTAAAAAGTAAAGACTTGCAAAATGCGAACAAAAAACTGGACAAAAAGTTACAATACATGAGGTAACTCCAAAATTAGCTTTTGTAATCATGTTATTAGACAAAGCAAAAATCAAAATTCACAGTATTAAATGAGATAAACAGAGAATCTATTATATTTGAAGGCACCAAAACCAGTGAATGAGTATTTAGAATAATACTAAGTAGGAAATAAGACCGTGCAGTGGACAGAGCACTAGACTTTGAGTCAGGAAGACCTGAGTTCAAGTTGACCTCAAAAACTTACTAGCTACGTGACCCAAAGTGAGTCATTTAATCTCTCTCTACTTTGGTTTCCTCAACTGTAAAAGGAGGATATTAATAGTATGTACCCCCCAGGGTTACTATAAGATTAAGATGAGGTAGTATTTATGAAGTGCTTTAAAAACCTTAAAGCACTATATAAATTGCTGTCATTTGTTATTACTATTTTATTATTACTAAACTTAAAAGTACTAGCCAGAAGAGCAAGTAAACTCATAAAGAAAAGCTAATCAAATTGTAATAAGACATAATAATAAATAATAAGACATTGTAAGTAATAAGATGTTGCAATTATTATAGGAGTCCTTAATATTCTTCTTTCAGAGTACTACAAATGTAATAGAAAGATAAAAAGAAAAATGTAGAACTAAACAAACTGTTAGGGAATTTAGAGCTGGAAGACTAATGGCATCTTCTGAATAAGAACATTAAAGAATATACATATTTATCAGAAATATATGATACCTTTATAAAAATAAATTGTGCTATAGCATAGAGAAATTATAAATAAATGTTTTTAAAGCATGCATACTAAATAACCTTTATAAAGTAAAATGTAATTAAAATAGTAGTCAATAGAGAGAACACAAACAATTGATATGGACATAAATTAAAACATAATAATGACATCCTGATTGAGTGGGTCAAAAACAAATCATAGAATAAATTAATAACTGTGAAAGGAAATGATGATGATGAGATCACATCCCAAAACTTCTAGGATGAAGCTAAAATAGAAGAAAAAGAAGAAAGACTTGACTCTGAGAATATACAATAACAAAAAATTTAGAGTATTAGTAAGCTTAATTTATTGATCAATTTAACTTACATTTTGAAATTTAGAAAATAAATAAGCCCAAAATAAGAAAAAAATATTTCAAATTAGGGGAGAAATAAATTAGAAACCAAAAAGACTATAGAGGTAATAAAACCATAAGTTGGTTCTTTGAAAATTTTACCAAAATCAATAAAATCTTAGCTAACCTGGTTGAAAAGAGAGAGGAAAATCAAATTGCCATAATTAAAAAACAACAACAACATGAAATACCAATGAAGAAGTAAAACACATTATCGGAACCTACTATATGAGAGCAAAACTGAAAATTTTGGGGGCAGTTAGGTGGTGCAGTGAGTAGAGCACCGGCCCTGGAGTCAGGAGGACCTGGGTTCAAATCCAGCCTCAGACACTTGACACACTCACTAGGTGTGTGACCTTGGGCAAGTCACTTAACCCCAATTGCCCTGCCTTCCACCCTCCAAAAAAAATCCCTTCATTCATTCCTCCCTTCCTTCCTAAAAAAAAAAATGAAAATTTTTGAAGTAAAGAAATAACTATGTATCTTTATATCGATTTATTTATTTTTTTAATTTTTACTGGACCTGTGACTTCATAAGTATAAGGAACTCATGTCGAGGAAATTCCTCTCCCTATCCAGATCTTCACCTTCTGATCTTAGAATGTTGTCTGGGGCACTGAAAAGTTCAGTGACTTGCCCTAGGTCCATCAGCCAGTCTGTCTCAGAGGGAGGTCTTGAAGTCAAACTTGGTTCATGGCCAGCTAGCTATCCTGGCTGCCATTCTGCCACTCCAAAGTATAAATATATGAACTCCCCAAATTAAGATACCTTGAAATGAAGACTTTGAAACAATCCAGTTTCAATAAAGAAAAAAAAATTGAACTAGGTATAAAAAGCCCCCCAAAATAAGGAAACAAAACTTTGACTTTAATGAGTTTATAGTTGAATTCTACTAAATTTTTAAAGAAAAAATAACTATACTATGCAAATTATTCTCAAAAATTGAAGGAAAAAAAGGAACTTTACCAAACTCCTTCCATGAGACAAATATAGCACTAATTCCTGAACCATGAGAGAGCAAAAAAGAAGGAACAATAAACCAACATTATGAATGAATATTTAATGGAGATTTTAAAATAAAATCCGGGCAAAAAGAATAAAGTTAGAAGATGTTGGCTATAGCAGCATCACATGACATTATTAAAATTATTAATCATAATAAATCAGACCATAGGTTTTAATCCTATCATACTATCCCATGGCATAGTTGCAAGCCCTTTCTTTTCAAAGGCCCCATCAAAGTAAACCTAGTAGATGTGATAGCCTATTAGTTCAGTCCTACAAGAAGTGGGGCGCTTTGTCTCCAACAAGGCACGTTCTTACAGCATTAATGCCTGGGATGAGGATACAGGAACAGTGCCATGCTTGGTTTGATCTTGTTTTACTTGGGCCTCGTGGTATCCTCATGCTTTATGAAATTTCTGTAGTACTACTGATCTTTCAATTCCTACCCATCCAAAAGAACACTCAGGGTATTATCTGACTTGTTATTGCAAATGTTAGTATTTAAATGAGGAAAGGACAAGGGAAAATATCTGGGTACAGATCCCTCAAAGAGAAGATATCCCATAGATCCCAAGCATTTAATGACACACTAAAACTCCCTAGAACTTCAATAAAATGATACAGTATCTAGTAGTGAGATGATAGTTGTTGGCTCTTTTCCCTCTCATAGAGCACATTAAAGGTAGCAAAATGCTTTCTTTCATAAAAACCCTATGAGTTAGTTCTTTTGCATTTTACAGCTAAGGAAAAAGGTCCAGAGAAGTTACGTGGTTTACCCAGACTCACACTACTTGTGAATGTCTGCGCCAGGATTCCATCCCAGGTCTCCTGACTGTCTCCCGGCCTAGGACTCAGTCCACCACCCCACACAGTTACTTACCAACCGATCCTTCTTCCCTCTGCCCTTCTTAAACATAATGAGAGATTCCTCCTCATATTCCTCTTCTTCTTCCTGCTCCCTTTCTCTTCCTCCAGGGCTAGCCAGCACTTTTTTTTTGTTGTTGTTGTCATGAGCATTAATCAATATCCATACAACATTGTGCTTTTGGAAATTTACATCAGTTTAACACCAAATAACTTGGACTGGTAGGGATGAAATAAGGAATAAAATTCCTAGTCTCTGTCTAAGCTCAAAACCCATTGCTCATTCCCCCAAATCATCTTTTCCCCCTTGACATTATCAGTCAAAGCTTTATAAGAAAGTCATTCTAATTACTGTCTTGCTTCCTTCCCTCTTTGCCTCTCCTCCTCACTGCAAATTCTAGTATGATATTCAGTACCATTGTGCTAAAGTCTTTAAACATTGCAGTTAGGTGTTTGAAATAAAATGTGTAATTACGGCAGGCAAAAGCTGCATGTGAATCCAAACAAACCTCACATTCTCCCTCCTGTAATTAGAGTGCAAGGTTTGCCATACACATTCTCTCAAGAAAACCCACTCCAGGGGAGTTTGCTTCTGGGCTTTGAATGAGGATGCTAGAGATGGGGAATGAGTTTAAATGATTTCAAAAATTGTCTCCCTCCTTCCTTTTCATCCCAAAGGAATTGTCCATCATCCTTTGAGGCCTGAAGCACGATATATGTGCAAGGCATTATTCACCAGGGTGTTCGTTGTCTTCTTGTCTCTTTGTCTCACCGCACATGCAGGGAAGGAGAAGTTACAGAGGCCCCAGAAACAGAGGGAAGAGAGCGTGCTAGAGTAAAAAACCTTTGCTTAATTGTCTCTGCTGCCTCAGTGGGGAGGCCCTGTTGCTCTCCATAAAATAAGGCATCTTTTTGAATGTACTTCCAGGTCTGCCCACTTAAAATCCATAAGAATGGGAGGAGGAGGGACATGACCAGGGGCTCAGAGGTTTTCCTGTTTCCTAAGTGGGGAATCATCCCTTTGAACCTTCCCCAAACGATGGATTTCACGAATGCCCTTGGTGTGTTTTTGTAATTAGGCATATTTAGCTGTGCCATGTTAGACTGAGACAGGAAGAATCCCATTTGTCAGCAGTTTTAAGCTTTGCCAAATAAAGGCTTATTGGCAAACTGCAGTGAACACTTTGATAATGACCCAGCCTTAGAAAACACACACCCTGCTGTGTTGCATTCAGGACTCAGTTCTATTGAAAGAAAGAGAAGAGACAATGCTTGCTTTCAGACACTAGAGCTCCTTTGTATTCCAATAAAAGTCTAAATTAATGTTTTAAAAGGTTATTGCTATTTTTTCCCATTTAGCTGGCACCATTTATAAATCTTATTTAGACAAGGACCTGCATTATTTTACTTATTTTTTTTCTCCTAACACATCAGCCAGTATCTGAACATCTTAGGCCATCAAGCTTTCTGCCTTCCATTAGTCAAACCTGCAACACCCTATTATTAAAATTAAACAAAAAAATAGTTGTTTTCTTAGCCTTGAACCTATTATTTTGAGAATGTCCCTGACCCAAGTGAGAAAAAAGAGAAAGAATGCTGCAGAGCTTAAAGAAGAGACACTCTCCAAGTCTCGTGTAATTTTGTCACTACTGTATTTCTGGGTGCTTGTTGTAGCCTTCTGAGTTCTCTTTCCTCAAAACAAGTAATGGGAAAGAAGAAGAATTTAATTATTTTGGCTTTTGCTACACTTCCTGAAGCTATGGGAGGGCTCTCAAAATGCAAAAATGTCCTGCCTGCTTGGAGATTATGTAATGTCAGCAATCCGGACACCAGCTCCAAAAAAAAAAAAATGAGAAATAAAATACCTCTTTAACCTAACTCACACTTTATGTTGCAAGTTTTATGGTATTAAATCCACACGTCACACATGTTCACCTTGGCAGTCCCTCAACACAAGCAGAAATGTTCCTTGCACTTCACCACCTAGTCATACTGACAGGCTGAGCCAGAATATGGAAGGCAGTTGTGTAAGCAATGACAGCTCAGTGCTGAGAACCATCTATCCACAAGCAAAAGTTTGTGATCCTCAGAAGCCTGAAGCCTTATAACCATGGTAAAAAAAATCAAGCCCCTGAGAGAGAATATTATAAGGGTTTCAAAGGATTCTATATCACTTGCTAACAATGTGGCCATTTAAATGAAGGAACAAGTGATATCCTCAAGGTGAACGTAAAGACAGTCTTCATGAAGACATCTGATAGCACAGTCCAACAGAGGCAGGTCTAGTAAATGATCCAGCCAAAGTTGGGACAGATTTGGAGAATCCACTTAGCCTTCAATGGTGCTTTTGGCCTAAAATGCCTTCGGTGTATTGAATCTGCCATAATCCATTTGCGATGCAAACTACCAACTCCTAGTTGTTTTGAAGCTTCTTTGGAGATACCCCTCTTCTCTGTACAGAGGGAAAATCAGTAGTGGGGCTGCTTCAGGCTACATCTGCCGATCCTCAATCTGAATAAGTTCCTAACGCAAATGAGTCCAGGTTTGAAGTCAAGAAGGAATAAAGGGGCAGCTAGGTGGCACAGTGAATAGAACACCAGCCCCGGAGTCAGGAGGACCTGAGTTCACATCCAGCTTCATGCATTTGACACTCAGTAGGCGTGTAACCTTGGGCAAGTCACTTAACCCCAATTGCCTTGCCTTCCCCCCTCGAAAGAAAGAGAATAAGGTTGCCCTGAAAAGACCCCATTCAAGGAAGCATTTGTGATTCACAAGAGTTTAGCCAGATGGCACAGATGATCGGCTTATGTTGCTTAAGACCAGCTTCTTTGGGGGAACAGTTGGGCCCAAAGGTGCCTGAGTAGTCATTCTATCCCTCAATATACTTTCAATTCAACAGACTTTTTATTGTCTATTATGATCAAGACTCTGTGGTTGGAACTAAGGTTCCAAAGACAAAAATGAAATAGTACTTGCGTTCAAGGAAATTCTTTGTTCTACTGGGTGGGGAGAGGTGTCTAGAAGTAGGTAGACACAGAGTACGTATCAAGCAATACATAATTGCAGGAGGGAAGAGGTACTAACAATTAGAGAGATAGGAAAGGCCTCATGTAGAAGGCACTTGAGCTATGGTTTGAAGGAAGCTAGAGATTTAAGAGTTAGAAATGAGGATAGAGTACATCATTCATAAGTGCAAAATTTATATTCCTAAAATATGGATCTGACTGTCACCTTGAGACATGATGAGGGCCTGAAGTAGGTTGAAGTTGTGTAAGTGGAGAGAATATCACTGTGTAAGTGAGAGATATAGTGGTAATTGTATTGGAAAGACCTGGCAACTAATTGGATCTGGCAATCCAGCATTTAGGGTTAGTATTTATTAAGGGAAGTATATATTAAGAGCTCACTATGTACCAGGCATTGTGCTAGACAGATACAAGTACAATAAATGAAATTATCCCTACTCACAATGAGATTTCCTTCTAATGGAGGAAATAAGTACGTGCAAATATGTATGTATAAGTACACACATATATTTATATATAAATATACATATAACATGCAAATATAGTGCAAATAATATATGTACTTAAGTATAAACATATATGTATATATCACATAAATATCAAGTGAATAAATACCTACAGGTACAAAGTGAATGAGATACTGTATGCCCCTCTCCAAATTACTTTGTATTTATTCTTTATATTTGTGGTGGTGTAAATGGAGAGATGTTCTCTAAGGCAGGAAGCCCTCAGTTCACGTCTCTAGCTTATACTGTGTTCGTGACACTGGACAAATCACTTAACCTCTGAGTACTTTAGGAAATTAAGACTATAAGCTACAGAGGAAGAGGGAGTTGACTATAGCGATGAAATCACAGATCCCTTCTCTATCCCTATCCTGATACTTTGTATTCAATCATCTGTGCACGTGCTATATCACTCCTGGAAGGGACCTTTAGAATCTTAATCACATCCCCTCATTTAAAAGCAGAGGAAACTAAGTGAAATGTCACAGAAATGAAATGATTTGCAAAAAAAAAAATCCAATTGGGGCAGAGTTGAGAATAGAGCGCAGATCTCTTGACAGAGATCAGGCTACTTTATGGGGAAATATTGTCAAAAGAAGTTGTATCACAGAAATCAATGGAACGCTACAACTTTTTGGACCAAGTCTGCATCTTTCCAGTGCCAAAGCATTCAGTCACTCATTCAAACAAGTTTTCTGGGGCATTGTGTAGATAAAATGTCTAGATTGTTGGCTGATTCTACTCTACAGTAACTGAGGTGGGAAAATTGATATGTGCTGAACTTACTTTTGTGTTTTGGGGGATCTTCGTCTGCATGTCATCCAAAATCTTTTGGGTTTTTTTCATGACAAGCATTTTCGTCATCACTGCTGACCAGTGAGTGCACGGCACCATGCTACCTGCTATAAAAACTGTGTAAGACATGGAAAAACTCAGAGGCATGAGGGCCATGGCTCTAGAAGCTGAAAATCACAAATGTAAACACATATGATCAATTGGCCTGTGGTCACCAAAGACCAGTGAATCAATGAAAAGAGCGATGAATCAGGGAATCTATGCCCTGGAGTAGAAAAAGTTTTGAATTTGAAGTCAGAGAACTGAGTTTGAATCCTGCCTCAGACATTTACAACTATGTGAATGTGGACAAGTCACTTAATTCCTTTGAGTCTCACTTTCCTCCTCTATGAAATGGGGATAATAATGCATAAAAACACACCTCATATGATAGGGCCAAATGAGATAATTATAGGTTTTTACAGAACAAATATTCCCTATTGCACCCAAATTACAAATTGACAAATTACATTCCCTGAAAAAAAAAAAGTAGTTTGGTTAGTACTGATTAATAGAAAGGACTGTATCCTATACTTTTAGTAATTATTGACCATTGTTAACTGACCGGAGTTTCATCTGCTTTCCATATTGATTTTATTTACATTTATAGAGTCATTGACTGTTCTTTGGGCTCTGCTTTTTCAACTCCATCACTTCATACAAATTTTGCCGTGTAAGTTTCTCTGAATTCATCATGCTTCAACTATTACCAGTAGGCTCTACCATTGGTGATTCTTTTGTTTGTTTACTTAATAAAATGTTTCTGTCCTCCTTTGATATTCCTAGCACACATCAAAAGTGTGTTCAAAAAAAGAATGATAACAAGAAAAATAATATGAAGAGCACAGTTCTGGGAGCCAGAAAATTTGGGTTCTCATTGTAACTCTGCCATTCATTGTACTGCTCTTCCTGGCCCAGTCGTAGGGCAGGGCTAATGTCAGGACTTTTCACTGGTTGAAGTGGAGAGTCTTCCAGGGTGCGTGCACATCGATGCTTCGTTATCTTGGGAGCAAAGAGAGGCAGTGGACGGGAGGTTCCAGCTTAGGGAGGAAACAGAGGCATCAAATGGTGGTAGGATAAACCAGAGTTCAGTACAAAGCTGAAGTGTCAGAGAAAGAAAATGGAGATTGGAAGCAGGGACAGTAAGACAGTCAAAAACAGTCCAAAGTAGAGCTGAAGGGTTTGATACCAGCCTGAGTCCTCAAAGATTTTCCTCAATTTTCTATACTCATCTTTTAAATGGCCATAGCTGAACTGTTACCACCACTGCTACCTACTGCCAGCCTTTATTGAACAAATCTACAAGAAGAGGCTAGAGGGGTCTCACCAAAAGTTGTTACTGGCTACCAGGCCCAAATGGACACAGCCACCAAGAACAATTTTTTCACCAAGAACAAATTTTTGATGTGACGCCCTAGCACATATATGAGGTCTCTCCTCCCCTGGACTACAGCAGAACCCTGTCTCTACCCCCAACCCTCCTTGCACTTGAAAATAAAAGCAAATAAAAATTGAAAACATAGAAACATTAATTTCTAAGTAGCAGGAGACACTTATTACTTATGTGATATATGCAGTTCCCTAGACTTCAGTTTCTTTTTTCATTTGTAAAATGAGAGAGATGAATACAGATTGAGACATATATTTTTTGGACATTGTCAATGTGGGAATATTTTTTATTACCATGTGTTTGTTACAAGGATTTTGTTTTTCTTTCTTTTTCAATGAAGAGGGATAAGGAGGATTTAATAATTAATTTTTAAAATAAAATTAAAAAAATAAAATAAGGGAGATAGACTAAGTGATGTCTAAGGTCCTTTCCAGTTTTGAAATTCTATGAGTCTAGAATTTGGGAGCCAAAGAGTAAGCACAAACACTCTCTCACTTTGCCAGGGCCCAGCAATATCCAGTGTTTTGATCACAAATTAACATTAGCCCATCTATTAGCCTTAGCCATGACATGAATGAATATGCTCTATTGTACAAAATAGAGTACATTAAAACTGAGTAGTCATTGAATCCACAAACAGAGTAATAATCATCCTTCTGAAAGAGATTCAGGGAGACAAAGGCGTTCCAGTGCTCAGATCACATGAAGGAACTCTGGCTTCTAGCAGATGTGATGTTACAGCTCCTAGTAAGTAGCTGCTAAGATAAATTTTGAGAGGCAATGTTGCACAGTGGATAGAGAGATAGCTGACATAGGTTCAGGTCCCACTTCTGACACCTACTGGCTGTGTGACTATTGCCCCCAGACTCTATGTTGTCTGTCAGTTGCCAATCTGCATTGGTAGAAGGAATTAATTCCCCGGAAAGTAGTTCCCTACTCCAGTGAAATCACAGATCTGAATCATAAAAACTAAAGTTAAAGTTAGAATCTCATCCAAGTTCTTTAGAAGGTAAGTGTGTTAGCTTTTTTCAAGAAAGCTCATTTGAAATCAGTTAAATTTCTTTGGGCCCAGACTTCCTAAAGGTAGTAAGAAAAAAATCAATGTGAAATAAAGGCTAGAGGGACTGGTAACTACTTTAAAAAGCCATCTGCTCCTACATAGCAAAGATTGGTGAGTTCATTGCAGTCCTCCTGACAGAGAGGACTGTATCCCTGCTCTCATTCCTCTGTGCCAGGCAGTAGCTGTTTTTGCACATTTGACCTCATGTTTTGGTGGGAGCATTTCACATACCCTCCTTGGAACCTACCTTCCATCTATGGTTTTGTGTGTATTTGAGAGCTGTGAGTTGGGCCTGCCTGAACTTATGGAAAGTTGACGACACTGAGGTAGCTGTTGTAGTTAAGTTTCCCTGATGGTGTTCTCTGAAACACCACAGAGGAAAAAATAACAGGGCAGTCAGTGGTCAGATGTGATTTTTGGCAGTTCTCTTCTGCTAGATGTTTAGGGCATCCCCAGGAATGATGAAGCCACAAAGGTGTTCCAAGTATGGTAAATAAAGCTCCATAAAATGATTACCATGTCTCCCTAGTTGATTCAATTTTCTCCTCCCTGAGTGTTTGGTAACATGGATTTCTTTCTAAGGGAAAGGTCAGCTTTTGAAGCGAGTGTAAAGTTATTTACAGGAAATGAAGCAGAGAGTAGGCTTTCATGAACTCTGAAATGCCTCCGTTATTCAGGGGAAAACTAACCGTTGTCATCAGTTGAAAGAAAAACAGATGCCTACCTTCATATATGAAAGTTCAATAAATACACATCTCACTCAGAAATATGCTGGGAACTCAGAATTCTGAAATGACAGGCATTTGTTTCTCCCCTTCCCTCCCCACCCCCCACCTTTGGATAGGAAAGCAGGAAATAAACAGCCACGAATTAGAGTTGGAAGTAAAATAGCAGCCCTTGGAACATAAATAAATAAATAGGTCAATAGGCCACCAAGATGAGCTAATAATGTTTTTTTTTTCCAAAAATGGGATGCTAACAAGACAGATTGTGATAACACAATACTGAGCAACACCATTAAGATTTCATTCCTTGTCCGTAGTTATCCAAATTGACTTCAACTAGTGTTTATGTGGGTATGCATTACATTTCTATGTATAGCTACATCTGGCAAAGGAAAGTAGCACATTAAACCAATTACATGGCTCATTCCAGGGAGAAAAAAAGGGGGAGAAGCCCTGCTAAAGACTGGTGGGAAGAAAAGGTATGAGTTGGAATTATCTTGACTAGCTGCAAAAAACAAATTTAATTCAACAGGCATCTAAATGCCTACTGTGTAAAAGGGGCTGCACTAGGCACTGATGATACAAAGACAATGAGGAAATAGTACCTGCCCTCAAAGAGTTTACGTTTGATTAGACACTAAATTATCGTTTGGTGAGATCAAATTGACATGGATTTATGGAATGCATACCATGAGAGGGAACATGACATAGTGAAAAAAACCAGTAGGCTTGGGTTCAAATTCCAAGTCTGGCATCTGCTAGTTGTAAGGCATTTGGCAAGTATCTGAACCTCAGTTTCCTCACTTGTAACTTAGTGATAATAATATTTGCAGCATCTACCTCCCAAAGTTGGTATGAGGTAAGTGTTTTGGTGACTTTAAAATACAGTAGGAATTACTTGCTAATATTATTATTGCAAGGTACTATTCTTAAGTTTGCTGGATGGACATGGATTCTGTGTAATGGAAAAAGCACTAAATTTGGAGTCAGAGGGCCTGATTTCTAGTTCTGGGTTCTTTTCTTACTAACCATATGACCTTGGGCAAGTACCTTAATTTGGCTTCCTGGGACTCAGTTACCTCATCTATAAAATGGTCTAATGCAATACTTTTATAACTACATATTTGGTGGGCAGAGTGGGATAAGGAACAATTATAAATAAAAGTGCTTTTAAAAAAATGAAGTGCTATGCTATTCACATATAAGCAGTTATTATTCTTTTTACTGGGCAGCTAGATGGCACAGTGAATAGAGCACTGGGCCTGGAGTCAGGGAGACCTGAGTTCAAATGTGATCTCACACACTTACTAGCTGTGTGACTCTGGGCAAGTCACTTAACTCAGTTAGCCTCAGTTTCCTCATCTGCAAAATGAGCTGGAGAAGGAAATGTCAAACCACTCCAGTATCTTTGCCAGGAAAACCCCAAATGAAGTCAAGAAGAGTCCACACAACTGAAAAAAGTCTGAGCAACAACAAATTCTTCTTACCGCTTTGTTCAGTTTACACATAATTTGAACTCCCTCAAATGAAGCCCAGAGCTTTATGCCTCTAGGTTATTGACTCAATAGAGCATCTATAGGATGATTCTGATAGTCGAAGGATGGACTTATGGCCTGTGGGAAGAGAGTAGATTATTACAAACAAGTGATCTTCATTATACCACCATTTGCCTCCAGAGTAAGATTCTACTCAATTAAGTTCAACGGCACCTACTATGTGCCAGGTATTGAACTAAGCACTGTAAATACAAAGACAGCAATAAAGCAATCCTCATCCTCATGAAACTTCTCTTCTATTGTGTTTTAAGTTTAGTGGATTAATCTTGGATCACATTCAAGGAAATTTTATTACTGTAAATATTGAGACCATTTGTTCCGGGGTAGTTTTTCATATATAAGATTCTCTTCTAGTATAAGGGCCAAAAGGAACATTATGGAAAGGGTATGGGGCAGAAAATGGTATGCAGCTTACCCAGCCTACCAATAGGCATTGAAATATACTCTGAGTTGAGTCAATATAGATTGTTTTGGCCAAAAAAAATATCCATAATCACTTGCTTGGAGCCCAATGCCAGAGGAAAGCAGCAAAATGGCCACAGTGACAGAGGAGGTCAGTAAGATAACTTACTGCTCCCATCACAACTGTTCATCTGGCGCCCATCAAAGGACAGAAATTCCATTTTTATAAGAAATATTTTTCTGTTGTTTTTTTAATGATACTTTCCTAATGAGTTGCATAGGTAGAAAATAATTGGCAAATAAAGGAATTTGTCCTGATGTTTGTGATTCTCTATGGTAACCACTTCTGTTTACCCCTATTAACTACAGGAAATAAAGGATTCAGAGGTTACCTCTATAGATTAACTGTAACGTGTCATTCACCTTTTAGCACAATGAACTGAGTAAGAAGTAGAGCCTGGACACATGGTTTGAAAATTTCAATCTACTAAGTGGTTAAGGTGATACTGCGATATAGAATTACAAATAAAGTAGAACAGATGGATCGATTTCAATAAAGAAAAAACTCAAGTCTACCGCATGCCGCTCCTCCACCACCCCATACAGAAATTGTATGTTTGGTCAAGAACTGGGCTAACATTTAATGGTGCCTTTTAATGAAATCACACATCCATCAGTCTGTCCAAGGGATTACACCCATGAGAGGGAGCGCTGCAGAGTGGGAAAAGGGGGATAGTTTTAGAGCCAATAGACTCAGATCTGCCATTATACCACCTGTGCAACCTTAAGCAAGTCCATTAAGGTCTCCCCATCTTTAAAGGGAAGGGGTTTGACTAGACGGCCTTTGCGGTAACACAGATCTCTTTTTTACAATTCAATAATTATGTATTAAGTTCCTTCCATATGCAAGGCACTGTGGTAGGCACAGAGAGACAAAGACAAAAATAAAGACATTAGTTGCCTTTAAGAAGCTCACATTCTCCTTTCTCCATCAAGGCAGACCAATGCAGGTCATAATCCTTTCACATCTTCACATCTTCATATCCCTATCTTTACTTGTATCATTGGGTTACATATTTAGAGCTGTAAGAGATTTTAAAAATTATTTGTTCTAACCCCCTCCATATAATAGATGTGGGGCAGCTAGGTGGTACAGTGCATAAAGTGCTGGATTTGGAATCAGGAAGACCCATCTTCATGAACTCAAACCCAGCCTCAAACACTTACTAGCTCTGTGACCCTGGGTAAGTCATTTAACACTGTTTGCCTCAGTTTCTCATCCATAAAGTAAGCTGGAGAGGGGAATGGCAAACCAAATATATAAAAGAAAATAAATCAACCAAACTGAACTTTGAAGTGTATCTTTGCCAAGAAAACCCCAAATGAGGTCATGAAAAGTCAGACACAATTGAACAATAACAAAAAATATAGTCAATGAGGAAACTGAGGCCCAGAGAAGTGACTTACCTGAATTCCTCACATGGGCAATAAGTAACAGAAGCAGGATTTCCATCCAGGTCCCTTGACTCCAAGGCTAATTCTCTTTCCCTCCACAAAGCACCAAGCCGACATAGAGGAGACCTTCCTTTGCTTCTTTACACGTCTCCAGACTGCCAGTATAACACAGAGGCTGTTCATCTGTCCTTTCTAATTCTCACTTCATGACTGGCTCAACTCTTTTTTTCAGTCATACATATCCCCATCAATGTCTTTCATCCCACTTGTAAGTGCAAAAATCATCATGGCTTAAATGCAGCAGCCAAGTGATGCCCTCTATGACTATACGTTGGCAGTTAGATTGTCTGCCACTTTGATTCTTCTGAAACCTGATGTTTCATGACCTATCTCCTGCCTCCAAGTCCTTTACTCAGTCGTTGAATGCCCCTGTGCCTAGAATGTATTTCCTCCTCACCTCTGCATCTTGGACTTCTTAGCTCCCACCCATATAAGGCCTATTCTGATCTAAAGCTTTAAACTGCACCTTTGGGACACCCTGTATACAAAGTAATTTTGGTGAAGGTAGGAGGAGAGGAGATCAAGAAAGACCTTGGATAAGAGGGAGCACTTCTGAAAGCTTAAAACTGCATTAAGACTTCTGGTATACCTTGTATACACACACACACACACACACACACACACACACACACACACACACACGCAATTTATGTGTTTCTATGTTGTATCTTCTCAAAAGATAGGGATACTGTCCTTTCTGGAATATCTGCCTCACAGGGAATTTTAGGGCATGAGCGATAGTGCTAAAGAACTTGAATGAAAGGGAGAAGAGAGAATCTTAGGATCACAGATTTAGGGCTGGAAAAGAGCTTAACCAACTGCCCCCCTCCTCTATCCCCACTCCCCAACTAATAGACAAAGAAAATGAAACTCGGAAAGGTCAAGTGATTTGCCCAAGGTCACACAAGGATCTGAACCCAAATCATCTTACTCTAGATCCAGCACTCAGGGCATATGAATACGTATTATGGGACCACTCCAAAACACTAAATGAAGTAGAAATAAGATTTGTAGCAATTCTTTGTTTATCTTCTTAGTATTGGTTCAGGTGACTAAATAGGTTTGAACTACATCAGATAGATTTGAACTCCTGTTTTCAATTAGTCCATCCATGAATAATAATCTCCAAATGAGTCTGTCTTCCTAGCGATTCTGTTTACATCCTCTTTTGAGTACATCACATACTACCTTGTTCTTTATTCACATGTGTACTATTTTTTATATCCCTTCTGATAGTCTGTCAGTTTCTTAGGTGTAGAGGCCCCATTTTATTCTTCTTCATACCCATCATAGGAACTAGTGCAATGCCTTGTACCTATCATACTCCAGGATTTCGATGAATCCATGATTTTCCTGAGCTCTCTCTACTGGTGCAAATGGAAGCTCTTCCATGTCTTTTCATCCTTCATAGTTATTGGCCTTTCTTCCCATAAATCCTGCATGAAAATGGGGGAGAGGAGGAGGTACCCAAAGTGCTGGGAGTCTTCCTCCAGATATCTTGACAGTGCATGGACACCAATGGCATATGACAGCTTTAACTTTAAATTAAAGTTAAGGTTCTACATAGTGTTATTTGAAAATATTTATTGAGTGAATACCAACATTCCTTTAAAAGTCATATCCACTTTCTTTTAGAGATAAGATTTTTTTTTCTTTATATAAATCATTTTTACATTCCTTCCAAGTTGAATGGTAACTGTCCACTAGGATTAAGGGCACAAATTTCAGGAGACACAATCTGCCTGTGAACTTCCAAAGACTATTTTAAATGTCATGTGTGACTAATGCTGGGATATTTGTAAGGTCCAATGAATAACAAAACTATACATTGTATTGTACGTATATGCCTTGGTTTAAAAGGCCCCATCACAACTAGTTGAAAAGGAAAAAAAAAATCAGTTAGAAGGCCTTTTGGTGGATGGTTGGGAGGACAAGTAGGGGGAGGAGTGGTCTACATGAGGACAGAGATAGGGATTGTGATTTCATTTGTATGAGAAATTCCCAGATGAGAAATTTCTCTCTGCCGATGCAGGCTGGAACCTTTTCTAAAAGTTTCAGAACTGCTTAGATCACTGAAGGGTTCAGTGACTTGCCCAGGGTTACACAGCTAGTGTGTGTCAGAAGTGGTCTTTCTGGCTCAGAGGCCAGCTGTCTGTTCACTTGGCCACATTGCCTCTCATGACCTAAAACATCAATTATCCAGTTTGACTAATTTTTTTTCACTCAGTTGACTAATTTGTTTGTAATTCATACAGAGCTGATGCTCACATTGGGAAAGAACTAGCAACTTTATGAACTTGCCTCTGGTATAAAGATTGATTGCTTATTTGTGCAAATAAGGACTTCTTCTGTGACCAGTACTTTAATAAATGAAACATGTTCATTTTTCACATGTCTGTTAGAATTTCCCATCACATTTCACAACAGGGAGCAAAAAGATAAACACATAGCCATGTGTTCCTAGTGCTAATTGAAGCATGGGCAAACAACTAGCTTTGAAAATAGAAGTATCAAAAGAAGCACAATTTGGAATTTTTTTCATCTTTATGTTCTGAGAATTTGCCAGAATTTTGTCTTTAGCATCAACATCTGTTCACAAATATATATCCCACATAATACAGTTTTAGGTACTCTTTGAAGGCACAAAAATTTTTCATCAACAGCTTGGTATATACATTCTAATCTTTCAGATCAATGTGTGAAATATCAGTTAGAAAGCCACACTGATCTTTCATAGTTTGCCCTCGTATCTGCTACATGTCAATCTTGACAGATTTGTAAGTTAAAGAAGTTTGAAATGTTAGGGTGTATGTTGTTGACATTTCAGCCATTGTCTTGCAAACTGGCAGATGAAGAGAACCTCAGAGGAGAGCCGTCAAGCTCTATCTTCTTCTTGCCCCTTGCATTTCTACACATACTTAATGCTCTAGAAATTTTCCATTCCCCTGCCTCTATTTGTGATAGATGCCAAAGATTGGGAAGTTTTTTCTTTGTGCCAATGATATATTTGAACCAAACTAGCCAATAAACCAGAGCCTACCACACATATTTGCTGAACCCTGAATGGAGCCCAAATATATAAAAGAAAATAAATCAACCAAACTGAACTCTGAAGCAAACCAAAATTCAAAGAAAGGAATCACCTGGTAAACAATCCAACTGGCACCACACCCATCTTATTTATTAAATTATTTAAATGCAATAAAACCGGGATAGCAACATAGTCTCCAAACTCAAGGTACACAGAATCAATGGTTCATTTAATTCCAGGTCCAGATGATAATTGCTGATACCATGTTAAACTCTCTTGGCTCTGATCTGTATGAACAGTTTGTCTAAGCAGCTTCACAAATAAGGAAGTATTGTTTGACTAAGGTGAATGCCCTTAAATCCAGATGAAACCCAAGCTATGTATCTTGCTTCATCTACCGCGTCAATGTAACAGAAACTTTCTCCAAAGATTAAAACAGTTAACCATAGTGCAAATGAAGGAGTTGACCTGATTAGAATATTTCAGATTTTTTTTCGGTTTTTGCTATTTTGCCCTTCTCATTTCTTGCCAACCCAAGAGACTGCATTAGTGTTGGATGTTGAGAATGATTGGTGGGGAAAAAAAATCTCATACATCCATATGGGACAATGGCATCTATGAAACAGAAAGCTTAATATTTCTCTGAAAATATTTCCCTGAAAAAAACATGTTGTTCATTTGGATGCTAATTTATATCAAGTCTTAGAGTTGGGAAAAGGCCCTGCTACTGCACAGAGTACATATGTTTGACCTAAATGACAATGTAGAATTAATCATTTGCCGCATAGGTGCTCAAGGTAGAATGGAATAGAGCCTTGCTGGAAGAATCATGGTGGACGCAGACCATGACTGTCATATGTTACACAGTTTTGCATCTATGTAGGGAATCTAGCGTTTTCTAACAGATTTGCCTCCATTTTATGACTATCAGAATAATTATAAGTTATATGGAGTCCATTGACTTTAAGGAATCCTGATTTATCTCCAACAGCTACAAAGGAGATAACATTTTATTTTTAGCCTTATAGTGATTGCTAGTGGTTCTTCACATTTAGGAACACTTCGTTACAAGATGAACTGAAAAATAAGGTGAACTCAGATCACATCAATTTTTCAAGAAAGCTTAGGGCAGCAAGAGAACTATGGTTTTTAAATGTTTTTTTAAATATTGTTCAACCTATTTGCATTATTCTTTGTATAAATTCCAATAGGGTCAAGTAATATAGTGCATGAAGTGATTATCCAGTTATTTTTGCTGGTAGACTTAGCTGATCTGGATAATTTGTCCCCAATTAGCTTAGCACAAAATACTCATTTTATTTCAACGTTGGATTTCTTTCACCAAAATAATCCATATTGTTAGATTGCCACAGCCAAAGAATTCATCACCAAGTAGCCAACCTGCTAATGATAAGCTTCTTCATACTTAGGTGGGTTGGTCCTCAGAAAGTGGATAGTCTGTTATAGTGACAATACACAAGGTCCTTTTTCAGAATGACAGAACCTGCCAGGCTCCAAATGTATGTCCATAAAAGAACATGGTCTGATCATTGTAGGAGGGATTACTGTTAGGCAGTCCATAGGTTCTATTTGTATCCTCAGGATATCAGGGGAACTAGAGGAAGATCCCCATACCAGTCCCCTCCTTTCTGGCAAACTTATGGCCAAATATGGAAAGGGGCATGCTGGATGGGTAGGTATATATGGGTTGAGATCTGTATTGTAGAGGGAAATATCCATAAAGCTAGTATGTCTAGGTTTATAAGGTTTGCAGAATGCTTTTCATGTATCATTTGATTCTCACAACAACCCTGTGAGGTAGATGCTAGTATCCTCCCATTTTACAGAATAAGAAACTGAAGCTGAAGGATGTTCAGGGGTCATACAGGTTAGTAAGTGACTGAAGTAGTATTTTAAGTCAGGTCTTTCTGAATCCAAGTTCAATACATCATGTACTGCCCTACTTACCTATCTACGATCATATAGACAAGATTATAGAATCACTGGAATGTTTGAGTGTAAAGAAACCTGTTCCTCAGCTCTTCTGCCTCAGGTGACTTTGCCTTTTATTGTACCATACTTGTAGTCTGTAGCCACTGGAAGCAGAAACAGATGAAATGTGTATGTGGAGAGGTTATCCCTAGAAGCCATATTTTAAATAAATAATAACACCAAGTATCCCACTCCATGTTTTTTGTCAATGTCATAAACTGATGGGATTCTGATTTGCCTTGAGCTGACTGATTTACTTTCAACTTGTGCCTTCATTCATTGTTAAAGAGTGGAGATAAATCAAATTCTATTATACCTTGGGACCAATGTCTGAGCTATTTACTAGTTTCTCATTTTTCTTCTGTGCTAATGCCAGGTAGGAAAGGAAGATCCATGAGCTGAATTAGAAAACATGGAAAACTCTATGTTCTAGTGGTCTGGTGAAAAGGAAATTACGGTGCCATTTTATTGTATGGAACCATGAGCACCTATGCTGAAAAAACCAGATAAGTAGGTGGGTATAGATAGAATGTGTTTATGTTTCAACGAAAGCAACATGAGGGCAGCCTGGGTTTTAATGCTGGCCATTGGCTTCAAGTGATGAATGATTATGTAACAGAGTAGTGCATGTGTATGCATGCATGTGTACAAACTCATGCTACTTTCTTCTATGGCTTTCTAACACGGAACATATTTCTTTTAGAATAGGCAGTCCATCCATGTCTCCATTTGGACATTTCCAAATGAAACACTAAGACCCCCAGAATGGAAAGTCAGCAAGAAGAGTAGACAAGGAAAGGAAGTTTAGGTTGAACAAACTTTTTGTTCATTTTTACAGCCCCTAAAGGAAGAACAATACTGTACAGAAGCTGTTAATGATGGGCTGGATTCAAAGGCAGAACTCTGTGCCAAGATCTAAATGTGGTTTTACTCTCAACCCCTCTCCAGATGTCCAGTCACACTGTAGAATTTCCAGCTGGTGAGAACCCTACAAAAATGGCTGGCTTTACCACCCTCCCTCCCCCTAAGGAAAAAAACCCAACTTTTTTCATCTTTCTTTTCAATACCTTCTATTCCTTTAGTAATTTCAGTTAACTTCCATTAGGCAACAAATGGCTTGGTGTTGATTGAAAATATCTAGTTGACCTTGATGGATAGATTATAACAGTAACTATGCTCTATTTAACAACCCTCACAGGTAACTATGGTAACTCTCCATCTCAGTTATGAACATTTCATACAAGCTCTAAGTGGAAACAGCTTCAACCTATCATTCCTCTTTAATAAATAATCCAATAAGAGTGGACCATTCAATCTGGAGAAAAGGCTTTTCTTTAACTGAGCAGTAACTGAAGCAGCTAAGAGCAACAAGAAAGCCTTAGGTTTAAGTATTGGCCAACTTATTAACCTTATTTCCTAGTATGGTATTCTATCCATCCTATGACCAATTCAGTGAGGCAGAGGGAACTCAGGGATATATGCTTAGGTGATTTTGCGCACCTTTCTGCTGGGCATTACAAAAGATTTCAGGAACCAGTAGGTGTGAGTTCCCTTATTTCCTGATTGAAAAACTGAGCCAGCAAGAGATGTGAATGACTATACTTTCATGAGCCATGGTGAGCCAGATTTGAAGCAGCTTCCTGACCCCAGACTAACATTTTAGAGACTCCATGGTGCCCTAGTAGTGAGTATGGTCACCATCATCATATCCAGCTTTCTCTAGAAAGTCCCCTCCATTTAACCACAGCCGTTCCTCCTTCACTCACCCAGCCCTCATGCATTCCTTATGCTAACCCCATTATCTTTTTACCCTGTCCATTTTTATCAAGGCTAAGCTCCTTTACAAATAACTCCTTCGCCTTCCATCCTAGAGATTCTACAACCTAACCTCATTGATCTCTCCAGACCTCTGTATTTCTCACTACTAAATCTCTGTTCCAGACAAACTGGGCTACTCACTGTCCCCAGAGTGTACTCTGGGTTTTCTGCCATCTAAGCCTTTGATCATACCATCCCCTCCTACTTGGCATTTCCTTCTTCCTTTTATGTCTACCAAAATCTTACTCATATGTTTCAAGGGTCAGCTCAGATCTCACCTTCTCTATAAATTCTTCCTCAACACAGCTCCAAATGATCTATCTTAATCTGAACTCTGAAAATACTCATCATGTGCCAACCATTAACACTTATAATTAGCCACCTTGCTTAATTATCTTTCCACATCTAGATGTTGTCTCCTTTCCAACTATACTTTGAGGCCATTGAGGACTGGAGTCATATCTTAAACGTTTTTACATTATCCACCCACTCCCAAGGACGAGGCACAGGGTCTTGTCTATATTATTTCACTACGTCAAAAAATTTGTAATTTCATCAACATAGCCACTCCTCCACCAATCCAGACTCCAACTACTTCATCCACCAGAATAGATGGTTTCATGAGTTAGGTGGCCCCCAGAACCTACTACTTCATGGCTAATCTCTTGGAGTTCTTTCAGACTTATCTGGGCTGGTTCTTAGATAAAGGAAATCCCAGGCCAACATTTGAAACTTCTCCAGCTTTGTAGAAGAGGCCAAAACTTGCCCTCTGCTTGCACCATGATAGAGAGTCAAAGTAGTATGTTAATGGAGGTCAGATGCATATTAGCTGTATTACCCTGAGCAAGCTGCTTAACATCTCAGTGCTCTGGGTAACTCTCTAAGTTTACAGGTTACAGAGAAGATGCCAGCTTTCATTGACAAAAGACATTCCTCACCAGAAAATTCCTATACAATCCATGATCCATTTAGGTGATGCAGTAGATAGAGCTGCTGGGCCTGAAATCAGAAAGACCTGAATTGAAATTCAACTTCAAACACTTACTAGCTATTTGACTCTGGCAGGTCATTTAACTTCTATCTGCCTCAGTTTCCTCAACTGCAAAATGGGGATTATAATGTCATGTCTCAGGGTTGTTGTAAGGTTAAAATGAAATAATATTTGTAAAGTGCTTTGTAAACCTTAAAGCACTATATGCATTCTATCACCATCAACAACACCACCATTACTATTTCTATCATACGTAGTCTGTGCTCACATAAGTGGATTGACTTTACTGTTCAGTGTATCAGAAAGAAAGCTTTCATTCCAGTGGCCACCACCATTGCCACCACCCCCAGGGTGGGAAGTTTTCTGCCCCCCTGAAGCTGCTGTCTTCCTTGCTCTGACCCTGTGCAGGACCCTTTTTGCTCCCTGTGCCCCTCTGTCCCTGCCTGTCTCTGCAGTAACCAGCCACTCTTCCATCTACCCTCTGGTCCTCCAGCAGGTGAGCATCCATTTAAAGAATGCTCTCCTCCCTTAGTGATTTCTCCATCCTCTCTGGCAGACCCACATAATTATTCTACATAACATAGCACTACAAGCCATTCTGGTGCGTGACAAAGAAGGGAAAGAGAAGATGATTAAATGACTCATTTCAGGCCTCTCTTGCTGAAGGACTTTACTTAATGCCTTTCACTACACTATTAGCAACATGTCAGAGGCTGCTCAGGTCATAAATAAGACAAACTGGTCATGACAGCTCTACAACTGAGAGTAATAATACATTTATGATTTTTGAATGTGCTCACTTAGCCACCACATTTGAGAGCCTCTCCCACACTATGCCATGATATCCAAAAGGACCTGATCCACCAGAACCAGGCTTTTTAAAAAATTTCTGTACAGACCTGTGAATTCAATGGTATAGGAAAGTCCCCATCTGGAAACTCCATCCAGCCATACAGGTTGGTAACTCTTATCATTTAGTCTTTGAGAATCACCTGGGGGCATCAAGAAGTTAGGAGACTTGCCCTTGGTCATATGGAGAGTATGGGTCAGAGGTAGGACTTGAAACAAAATATTCCTAACTCTAAGGCTGGTCCTCTATCCACTACCCTACTTCCTGTTGTTGTTGTTGAGTCATTCAGTCATGTCCAACCCTTAATGAATACTTACAGTGGTTTCCTATTTCCATCTCCAGTGTCACCATTTCACAGTTGAAGAAACTGAGGCAAATAGAGGTCAAGTGACTTGCCCAGAGTCGCACAGCTAGTAAATATCTGAGGCTGGATTTGAAGTCAGGTCTTCCTAACTCCAAGCACGGTGTTCTATCCACTGAGCTAAGGTTTTTCTTTAAGCAAAAGTCTGCCACTTGGCAACTTCCTCCAACTTGCTCTGTTTGGGGGCCAAATAAAGTAAGTCGAATACCAATTCCACATGAAAGCCCTTCAAATACTTAAAAATTGCTATCATATCTTTGAATCCACTGAACCAAAGCCCACATTTCTCCACCTTGACCACAAGAAAAGATTAAGAAATTTTGTCAAATGTAGTAGTATGAGGTAAAGCTAGAAAGGTAAGCTGGGACCAAAATATTGAGAGCCTTGAATACTAAGATCAGAAGTTTATGCTTTATTTAGTAGGCCATGTGCGTCCATTTTTCAACAGAAGAGTGATGTGACCAGAGGATTAAGATTATTCAGGAAATGAGGTGAAGGATGATGGATTAGAGAGAGGATACAATGAAGGCAGGATTTCTATTATAATTATCTAGGCAAGAAGATGGGAGAGCCTGAACTGGGGTAGTTGCAATGAGATAGAAAGGAGGAGATTGATGAAAGAGCTATCAAACAGGTAGAAATGACAAGAGTAGGGAAATGATTCCAATTGTGGGGCTGATGGAAAGAGATGAATCCATTTTCACTCCTAGGTTATGAGCCTGGGTGACTGAAAGGAGGCTTAACAAAATGTCGTATGAGGTCAGAGGACACAAGAGATTTCATGGAAAGGATGGCGTGTGAGATGGAGATGGGCCTTAGAAATGGGTAGGATTTCAGCAGGTAGCCATGGAAAGGAAGGGAGTGGGCAAAGGGAGTATTATAAGAATAAGCAATGATTTCATCAGCTAAAGAGATAAATCCTAAGAATTGCCCAAGGCTCAGAGAAGTTACATATCCTTCCCATAATCACAGTTATTAAGTGGCAGAAGTGGGATCTGAATGTACTGTAAGTCTTTCCAGTTTCCAGCACTCCATTCACTACTATACCATGCCACCCCATGCAATGGAGTAGAGGCAAAAAAATGGAAACATTTCATGAATTTGCTTGTCATCTTTATCCAGAAGCAATGCCAATATCTGTGACTATATATATATATATATATATGTATATATATATATGTATATGTGTGTGTGTGTGTATACATATACATATATCCCCTTATTATAACATTTTTCACAAGTGGAGGCCAGGACACTTAAGGACACATCTTTTTTTTTCATCATAGTGACCTCATCTCATTTACCCTACTCCAATACTTCCTTGTCACACGAATATTAACCCTTTTGCCTTTCCTCATATCTGTTCTCTCCCCCAGATACATTTATTTCTGGTTAAAAGCCTTCCTCTTATTCTTTTAAGGCAGAGGGTCTTACCATTTTTGTGTTATGGACCTCTTGGACAAAATTCATAATCGCAGGAAATCCTAAGTTTCAGTTTGTTGAGTCGTTTTTCAATTGTGTCCGACTCTTCATGACCCCATTTGGAACTTTCTTGGCAAAGATATTGGAGTGGTTTGTCATTTCCTTCTCTAGCTCATTTTAAAGATGAGGAACCGAGGCAAATAGGGTCAAGTGACTTGTCCAGGGTCACACAGCTATTACGTTTCTGAGGCTAGATTTGAACTCAGGAAGAGGAGTCTTCCTGACCTAGTGCTCTAACTACTGTGCCACCTACCTTCTCCAAGTTTCAGTTAGAGATAAATAAAGATGTTATTTTTTCCCCCATCCAAAGTCCCATTAGTCCTAAGAACCCATGTTTTAGGATTTTGAAGGTACCGATGTATCATTTGAGTGTTTAGTCTCTTCTTTTTCATTCTTACACTAGCTATTTATTCAGACAGACTAGCCTTTCTGTTCTCCTCATACTTATCTCGTGACTCTATAGTCTTTAGGTACTCTTTAGTACCTAAACAGAGGGCTCTCCTCCATGGAGTCCACGTGTCAAAGTGTCTCCTTATCTTTAGTTGAACTAACTCTTATTTCACTTAGAAGGGCCTTTTCTGGGTACAAGACTGGGCATATAAAGAATGGGATAATTGATCTTTTCCAGTTCTGCTGAGATTTGTTGCATTGCCTCTAAACCACACCAAATTCCAAATGGCTGACTTTGATTTGACAGTGCTGTCTGTGAAAAATAAAAGCCTACAGGTGTTATGGTTTCCAGTAACCTTGGAGACATAATTTCTAGAGATCGAATGACTTGAGTATTTTTTTTGTCATCCACCACCCCTCCACCCACCACCCGCAAAGGGAATGATTTGGCCTGAAGGATTTGCAGTGGTTCCACTTAAATTTCCTAATTGCACCCCCTGCCCTTCCTTGCCCCTGTCCCTTCTCTTGGCTGCTGGCTACACGAGCATGTTGTAGGGTCCTCCACTAAGGCTGACTTATTGAAAACTCAAGAGAAGGGTAGAAGGTCTTGAGAGTACCACCATTGAGGCCTGTCAGGCCTCAAGACCAAAGAGATGTCAAGCAGGTGCTCTTGCATGCCCCAAGACAAAGGTTCGAAGGTGGTTTCTTTGTCATTTTGACACCACTCCCCCTCCCCCAGCACACAATTCATTCATGTGGCTACTGAGGAACAAAACCTAAAGGGGTAGCACAGAGTTCTGGAGGGTAGACAGGATGCAAAGCAGCAACTTCCACCCTTTTTCCTTTCTTTTTTGTTTCGTAACTTTGCAAAATAGTTCATTTTAGTGGTAATTTAAAGATTGCCAGTGGGTCTAACCCATCATTATTTTGTCATTATTGTTGGTACCACTAATCCTAATTATTAGTAGTAGTATTATCCACATGAATATCAGATGAATTCATAATGATTAATGGGTAAATAGTTTACAGGGATGAAATTTTTATTTGATATGTTGTGATTTAGTGAAGCTTTCTGATTGTTTATTAAAGACTAAAGTACTGGATCTGGAATCTGGGTTTAAATCTAGTCCCAAGCACTTACTAGCTCTGTGACCCTGGTCAAGTCATTTAACTTCTGACTCAGTTTTTTTAATCCATAAAACAGAGATAATAATAGTGCCTACCCTTCCCCCCAGGGTTGTTATGAGGATAAAATGAAGAGATATTTGTAAAACATTGATATTAACCCTTTGGGGCATGTCCTCAAAACTCTATCCCCACAAAAAAATGTATTTATTTTTGGATGAAGGCCTTACTCTTATTCTCCTATTATCCTCTTATTAAATGCTTCTTTTCCATTAATATATTTTATATCTTAATTATTTTTGTAACTCCATAGCATGTAGCCTAGGACTTCTTTGATTAATATAATATAGAAGGGAAAGGAAGGGAGAAAAAAAGAGGGAAGAGAAGGGGAGAAGAAGATTCATTTAAAACCAAAATCCCTCCTGAATTGCTAATGAATTATAATTTGCTGGTTTAGAGCAGTGACCTGGGAGCCTGCAAGCCTAGTTGTGATTGCCAAATCTGTTCATAGTTCCCCTATTGGCTGATGTTACTTACGGAGTTGCCACATCCAAGCAAATGTTCCCGGAAGCTTCACCAAGGAATGTAAGTCCTCAGTGAGTCAGTGAGGTTCTCTGCAGCCTTGAGTAGATCTTGGAAGTCCTTTTTAGTCTAGACACACAGGAATTTTTAACCTGTGTTTATGAACTTTTTTATTTAAAAATGTTGATAACTGTACTTTATTTAATATAATTGGTTTCTTCTGTAATCCTGTAATATGTATTTTATTTTATGCATTAAAGAAAAACAGCTATATTGAGAAGGGTTTCATAGGCCTCAGCGGACTGCCAAAGAGGTCTATGACTCAAAAGAGGTTGAGAACTCCTGATATAGAAAATGTATGCTCTTGATCTGAAGGATACTGGGTGGTGAGACAAATTCCTAAGTATTTTAACCTCAGAGGAGCTAAACACTGAAAGGTTGCTGAACTTCTTGTCCCCAGAGAATAAGTAGGTACCACCTGCCTCAAGGCCAGACTAGGTGCTTCTCTGGGACCCTTGCCACAATCTTGCTCTGGAAATTCTAAAACTCAGTGTTCCTGCCCATTGTCACTGAATGTGATCTTCAGCTAATTTATAGTGAAGTGGAAGGCCTTCCATAAATGATAGATAGGTCCCTTTTACAAGATCATCTCTGGCTACTGTAATTCCAGGACCCTGAGAACAGGGCAGCACGTTGTCAGGACAGTGCCAACTATGACTTTACTCTGGCTTTATTCGTGGGGAATTTGGTGTTTATGATTATTTGTTTGGAATTGTTCGTTCTTCCTTATTTCTCTTTCCCACTCACAGTGGAATGCTCCCTGCTACCACCCTCTCTCAGCACTGCGATTTTGCCTCTCACTGATACCCTTGCAGCTGGAGGGGCATGCCCGTGTCAAGCTGTGCCAAACCAAATGAAACTCTTTTTAAAGGCCGGTTTTCCCCTCCGGTACCATATTAGGATTGACTTCACCTTTCCACCTCTGTGCATTTGCTTATGCCATTTAACTCACCCAAGATGCCATCCTTCTTTTCAAAATCCCCTCTCTTCTTGGAAGCTTGTATATACTGCCTTCTCCATGAAACCATCCCAGATCAATCCAACTCACTGAGATTTTCCACTCCCACTGACTCATAACACTCAAAGGCCCTGCAACTCATTTGGTAATTAATCACATGCTGCCCTGTGTATTTTCTTACGCTATTTAACTTTCATATTGTTGATTTTATGGCTTATCGCCCCAACAGAGAAGCATTGAAGGGTGGTAAATAGACAACTGGAAAGTGAAAAGTAGACCGAAGAAAAAGCAATGAATTGGCAGTCCAGAGTTCTAGTGTCAAGAACATATAAATCCCACATCTGTGGGCAGCAGTGAGTAGAGTACTGGGCCTGGAGTCAGGAAGTTGTTGTTGGTTATTTGTTTTCAGTCATGTCTGACTCTTCATGACCCCATTTGGGATTTTCTTGGCAAAGATACTAGAGTGATTCGCCATTTCCTTCTCCAGGTCATTTTATATAGATGAGGAAACTGAGACAAACAGGGTTAAGTGACTTGCCCGGGGTCACACAGCTACTAAGTTTCTAAGGCGGTTTTGAACTCAGGAAGATGTCTTCCTAACTGAAGACCACTGTCCACTCTGCCACCTAGACTTGAGTTCAAATTCAACCTCCTACACTTAGTAGCTGTGTGACCCTGGGCAAGTAATTTTACCTCTGTCTGCCTCAGGTTTCTCAAATGTAAAATTAGGATAATAATAACACCTACCTCCCAGGGCTATTAAAAGGATTACATGAGATAACATTTGTAAAGTACTTAACATAGTACCTATATAGCACAACGAAATGTTTAATAAATGCTTGGTCCTTCCACTCCCACCCAAATTGGCTATATGATGCTGGTCCAGTCAGTTACCTCTCAGTGTCAGTGTCCCCAGGCAGTTCTCTAAGACTGTAAACTGGAGAATAATTGCTTATGGGCATTGGGATAGGGAGTTTCCTCCTCAGGAGTATACACAAGTGTAGACCCAAATCTCCCTAACTATATTGTAGTCTCACTGAGGCCACCGACCATTCCTCATGCTTCTTACCTATCCTTTATGCGATATATAGCACATCATAGGGCTCCAATAAGCACTGGCCATTGATATTTCTCTGTATTTCTTACAGATCCTCAGTAAAGTGCCTTGTACATCGTAGGTTCTCAGAATTTGTCGATTAGTGTATATTCTCCTCTGCCTGTGAGTAATTCTGAACAGAACTACATTCCATGTAGGAGATGGAATTTGTGATCATCTAAGCCCGGGGGGTCATTGTTCGGGGAGTCCAGGACATGGGCTTGTTTAACTTCCCCGCTGCCCCTACCTTCTGCCTCCTGACACTGCAGAGCACTGCAGAAGCCTAGGTCCATATGTTCCTGTGGCTAAGCATCAGAAAGCTTAACAGCTAAGTACAAAACCAGCCTCTGAATTGCATACGCAAGCCAAGACCTCCTACATGTCGTGTTGTCAGACCATAGTAGATCACAGAAAGAGGTACAATATAGAAAGCAGATTCTGCTTTTGTCCTGCTGAAAACCAGGGAAAGGCCAAGGGATCCTTGGTGGTAAGATACAAAGACAACTCAGAACAGAGTGTAACCATAATGCGACGACTGGGGTTCTAGCCCAGGGCACCCAAATTTAGACAATATTGAAGGTACTTGCACACCTTCCACAATGTAAAAAGAACTGAGCTTAGCACCTAGTTAGCGAGAATAATTAGTTCAAATAGGAAGCTGCCAGATGGCCCACTTTCTTCCCAGCCAAGGCCTGCGGTACCCCAGGTGAGCTCGAAAGTGGCCTTCCTTCCCCACCTCTCTATTCTCCCTGAATTATTCTAGGCAAAAAATAAAAAATAAAAAGAAAGAAAGAAAAGAGTTTTTAAAATGCTCATCTTTAATCTCTGATGTAGTAATTGGAAATCGGACAGATAGAGCAGTGAACTAGCAGTCAGGAGTTGTGTTCTGCCAGTAATAATAACAACTTTGTTGTTGTTGTTGGGCCATTTCAGTCGTGTCTGACTCTTTGTGACCCTATTTTGGGGGTTTCTTGGCAAAGATACTGGGGTGGTTTGCCATTTCCTTCTCCAACTCATTTTACAGATGAGGAAACTGAGGCAAACGGGGTTAAGTGATTTGTCCAGGAGCATACAGCTAGTAAGCGTCTGAGGCTGGATTTGAACTCAGGAGGATAAAAGCCTTCCTGACTACACACCCGGTGTTGTATCCACTGTGCCACCTAGCTGAGGATCAACTAATTCATTTTAAAAATCCATTAAATAACTATTTCTTCTACAGCTATTATATACAAAGCTGTTGTGGTTGTTTGTCTTTCAATATCAAAGAGGACCATCACATCAGGGAACCTCCTGATGTGCCATGACTTGCAAGTGAATTGGATTGAAGTGAGGGAGGACTGTGCAAAATCACCCTGATCTCTTTCTTGCCAATGGGCCCAGACTGCTAGGGAGGAGAGAGTGAGGCTGGCTCCATACAAAGCTCTCTGCTAACATACAAGGGTGGGGAGATACAAGAGTGATTTCAGAGAGCTTTTAAAAATTCAGTTCGATTTAATAAGTGCTTAATAGCCACCTACTTTTGTGTAAGACCATGGTCCTGGATCCATAGAACATGGGCCAAGAAGTCCACAAGGCACTATGAAGGCCATTGAAGATACCAAAACAAAAAGTCCCTGTTCTTAAGGCATTTCCATTCTATTAAAGGGATAGAAGAGGGGGTGGCAGGGAATAGAAGAGAATAAGCATCTTGTAAGCAGCTGCTATGTGCCAAACACCGTGCTAAGCATTCCCAAATAAAAGACAAGGTGATGGAAGGCACTAAGGGAGTCAGGAAAGACTTTGGACGAGAGCTGGCATTTGAAATGAGCCTTGAAGGGAATTTGGGATCCTAAGAGGAAAAGGTAAAGAGGGAGAGTCTTCCAGGCACTGCAAGCCTGGCGTCAAAGGCACAGAGGCAGGAAACGGAGTGTTGAGTTTGGGGAATAATAGTAAGTGCTTTAGTTCGGCTGTAACAGAGTGTGAGAAGAGGAGTGATAAATAAGAAATTTCTGAAAAGGTAGACAAAATTCAGATTCAGGAGGGCTTTAAATGCCAGGCTTATAAGCTGATATTTCAAGCCCATAGCCCCTCTCCTCTCTGTTTGCCATCTAGCTCCCTGGGCCTGCCCTGTTCCTGCCTCCCCAACACCTCCTGCCTCAGGTGTGCCTCGTTCCAAACCTCAGCTTGACACAACTTGTATATATTGTAATTTTATTTCCTATCCACTACTTCTCCATCCTCCGAAATCCTTGTCCCTGGATTTCTGACCCCAGCCTGGTAATCTGAACCCAGGGCCGGATTTCCCCTTTGTCATCAGGAGTGCTGGACCTTTTCCTCCACCCAATTCTCACCCATCAGGCAGTAATGAGGAGAGCCCAGCTGAGATGAAAACAGATGGACTCTTTGGCTATATTAACGTGACTGGCTTCTCTGATCAAGTCACTCTTTTCAGAGTATGCATTTAATGGCTGCTATCCTACTGAGACTACCTTCTCTTTTTTTTCATCTCCAAATTATTTCTGAGCTGCTATGAGTAGGCATGGAGGGGCGCATTTGGAATGAGAACCAGCCAGTTTATAAGCCCTAGAAGCAAGTATTGGCAAAAAATGGGAAGGGATGTTTGTGTTCAATTAGGCATTCAACAAGAATTTATTAAGTACCTACTGTATGCTAGACATTGTGCTGGTTGCTGGAGACACAACAAAAGCCAAACAATAAATTCAAGATGATTGGGGAAGGGGGCCAGAAACACAAGCCAGTGAGGGAATCAGGAAAAGTTTCATGGAGAAAATGATGTTTAAGCTTAGCATTGAAGGAGCCAAAGGATTCTAAGAGGCACAGGTGAGCAGGGAGGGCATTCAGGGAAAGGGGGACAGCCAGTGCAAAGGCCTGGAGAGGAGATGGAGTGCTGTATGTGAGGAACATCACGACTAATTTGTCTATACTGTGTGTTAAGGGAATCGATGACTAATAAACGTGGAAAGGTAACATGGGGCCAGGGATTTAAATGTAAAGAGACTGAAAAGTTAATTGCCCAGTCTAATGGCCGTATACTCCTTGACATCTGCAACCTTTGACACTACTGATCACCATCTTCTCCTTGATGCTGTCTTTTCTTTCTAAGTTGTCTCTCCTGGTTCTCCTACCTGTCTGACTACTCCTTTTCAGTCTTGTTTTCTAGATCTTCATCCAGGTCACACTTGCTAACCATGGATGTCCACCAAAGCCCTGTCCTGGGCTCTCTTTTTTTCTCCCTCTAGACAATTTTGATGATATCGTCAGTTCCCATACATTCAGTTATCATCTCTATGCAAATGATTCTCAGATCCATTTTTCCAGCCCTAATATCTCTCCTGACTTCTAGTCTCATATCTCCAGCTACCTGTTGGACCTCTCAAACTGGATATTCTATAAGCATCTTAAACTCAACACATCCAAAACTGCACTCATATTTTCCCTCAAACTCCCCCCTCCTCCTAACTCCTCTATTACTATCAAGGGTACCACTAGTTTCCCAGTCACCCAGGCTCACAGCTGAGCTGTCATCCTCAAACTCCTTACTCTCTCCTGTCCCTTATATCCAATCCCATTGCCAATTCCTGTCCTTTTAACCTTCAAAACATCTCTTGGTTATGTCCCTGAAACTGCAACTATCCTGGTCCAAGCCCTCATTACCTCAAGCCTGGACTATTGTAACAGGCTGCTAGTTGGTGTCCCTGACATGAGTCTCTCCCTCACTCCAGACCGTTCTCCACTCAGTCTGTCAGGAATGGATTTATAGATCTGGGGGTCATTGGCATCAAGTTGATAATTCCTTGGGAACTGATGCAGTCCTCATTAGAGTGTCAACAAAGAGCTTCTGCTCAAGCTGCATAAAGCTGGTGGTATTGGTATCCTTGGAAGTGGCCAACTTGAAGAGTTGACAAAGAAGGCATGGAGATCTTTTTCTTTGATTGCAGCAGGATGATTGAACCTCCTGATGTGGTTTGAGCAGGATAACCACCCTGGCTCCAGAAAGTTAATCCCTGGCACAAGAGGTAGCTTGGTACAGTGAAAAGAGCACTGGCTTTGGAATCAGCAGGTCTGGGTTCAAACTGCCTCTATTACCTATGTGACCTTGGGCAAGTCACTTGTCATTTGAGAACCTGAGTTTCCTCATCTATAAAATTAGGAAGTTGGATTAGATGACATCTAAGGCCCATTCTAGCACTAAATCTCTGATCCTATGTTCTCTGGTTCTAGTAAATTACCAAAAAAAAAAAAATCCTGTTTATATTTTCCACCTAGGACCCAGCCCTAGTCATGGTCTGGTCTATTAAAGAGTGGTTCAGCTCTCCCTAAGAATGCATGACTTGCTTTTGATTTTACCCAAACCATGCAAATCTTGAGATAGTATGCCAGCCTCTCCAGGCAGGATTTCATCCAATGTTTTATTTTTCATTTTTCCAGGAGGTGTTTCTAACCACGCCCACCATGAGGGACTCCAAATACTTTCTTCTTGTGAATAAATGAAACATTGTGTGCTTACTTACACAACTAGCTTTGAATGCCTTTCAGTGGTTCTCAGTTCTCACTCCTGTAATGTTTAATTACAGATAGGAGAACATCACCCTTTGGGGGATCAGTGACTATCGAAGAAGGGCAGACTATTCCACGCTCCCTTGGGACCTAACACGCTGTTCTTAGCCTCCACTTTTTCTTCCGTCATCCACATCTTTTGCAAACAAAAACCCACAGAAGGACATGTTCCCTTTAGTCAAACAACTGGGCTGGGGAAACATTAGGAGCTGGAGTAAAAAACTCTTCTTTTTTCTTCTTTTTTTTTCTTGCCTGAGTGACTCAGTCAAAAATAGCATTTATGGTTTGGCGGCCAACAGACTTTGGGGAAAAGCTGGTAGAAAACTGAAATACAGGTTATATTGGGGGAGAGGGAAGGGGTCACTTAATCAAGCCTAAGATTTCTGGCTTGCTGTAATGAGAGTCCCTATACAAAGTGAGCCAATGTGTCTGCCTAAGGGTATAGAAATCTTTATTCAAAGAGAGAATTCGAAACTACAGATTTGCAGTAACTTACAATCTGAAGAAAAACAATGCCAATGCAGTTGAGTTCTCTTCACATAAATTTGGACTCCTTTTTTTTTGCCTTTCCACAGCATGTTTAAATGTGTCCCTTGCTTGTCATTAAGGAGAAGAAAAACTGTGAAGCATTTTTCCCTCTTCTTAAAAGCCTTTTCTTGTGGTATTCTTTTTCTCTTCTTTTCTGTACTTTTTTTTTAAAGGAAAAGCTTAGTTGGTTGTTGTATTAACGCACACACGTACCCACACTGAATTTTTGTGTTTGTCAAGACTGGGGGACCAGACATATTCCTGCATTCTTGCCTGTTGCTCACTGGTTTTCCATGACTCAAATGCAAGGAGAGTGGGCACATTGTATAAAACTCAAAAGCTTTGCTTTTAGCTAACAAACAGACAGAGGGAATCTTAGCATTTCCTCCTTTTGGCCTTGGAGCCTGGCTTGCATTTGTTCTTCATCTCTTGGCTTTTTCTCTTCACTGAATTTTTTTTCAGAGACAACCCACCATTAGGCCAAATTTTGTTCCGAGTATCATTGGATAGAAAAAATCAGGTCAGTCAGACTGCCTTCGTTATGGTGTCAACTGTGCCTTCTAGAAGACAGAGCCATAGCGAAGGGGGGCCAGCTGGTGGTCGGGTATGATTACAGTGTGACCACAGGCATGACTAAGGAAGGATGGGAGGGGTATAAATGAAAGGATAAATAAGAGGTAGTATGAAGTAATAGAGCACTGTATCTGAAGATAACCAATCTTCAAGCATTTAGTAAGCACCTGTCATATGCCAAGAGGTGATGGTCCAATTTTAAGAGTGAAGCAGGTCCTGCCCTCAAGGAATTTATATATTAAGACAAGTAGATCTGGGTTCAGATTTCTCCCCTGACAACTACTGGCTGTGTGACCCTGATCAAGTTGCTTAATCTCTCTGTGCCTTAATTTTCTCATCTGTAAAATGGGAATACTGATACTTTATTTTCTATTTCAAAGGGTTGTTGTGAACATCAAATGGGAAAGTGCTATGTAAATGCCGGTTAGTAGTAGTAGTACCCTCAGACCAGATAATTACCCTGGGAAGCACAATCTCAAAGGGTAAGTTTGGGAAGGGAAAGCTATAGGCAATGCTGTGGAGTGAAATCTTCTGCAGCCTCTCTTGAGTTCTTCATGCTGCTTCCTTTTCCCTTCTCCAGCTTAGAGCTTCTCAGTAGAGAAGAATAAACTAGCATGCACCCGGTGGGATGTAGAGTGGGCAATGACACTCCCACCAACTTATGCCTTTTGGTGGATCCACACCCAGACATCAGAGCACAGCAGGCCATTTAAACATCCCTGTGAGAGGGGAAAGGACATTCAACAGAAGCTTTGACTAAACTGTCATGCCACTGCCGAAGGGGCCGGCTGTGATATCATCTGTCTGCTAAGGATGGAACAGAAGGCCGCCACCTCACTGCACACTACTCATGCCACAAGCATGGCTGCCCAGATCAAACATATACTGGCCTCTTGGAAGTTGGAGTTTCAGGACCCTTTTGTGATCTTCCTGAGCCAGCCATTCCTTTTTTGCACCTCTTTTCAAGCTGTCAACCCTGGCAACCAAGGAATTGTTCTCCTGGCACTGTTCAGAGAAACAATACCCCAACTTGACGATCAGGGAGGGCTCCCCACCTCCCCTTGTCCATCACACCCTCTGCTTCCTTCTCCCTAAAAAGTGTTCATTTTCAACATGTGCCAAATCTATCCATGGGCAGATATGCTGATGTTTCTCTGAGGCCTTCCTCGGGGCCCAGGGGTTTGTTTATTTCTTTAAGAAGCAGTATTTGTTAGAGCTTAGATAAGAGCCCTGCGATATGTGGCTGTTACCATAGCAACTTTTCTCCCTTTTAAAAAAAATACCCTAAGCTTGTGAATGGACACATAAGAAATCATAAGAAATTAAATTCCATCACTGATCTCCACACCAACCCCCCCACCAATCCCCTTGGAACAGAATGAGGAGAGAATACAGAAGGCTCTGTCAGCCTCATGAAAAGATTTGTGTGAACAATTTCCATGCTCCGGTTTGGACAGCGCTGACTGTGCGCTGTGCATTCCTGTAATAATGTTTCAGCATGAAAATCAAACAGCCCTATTCCTACTCAAAAGTTTGCCTTTAATTATGGAGGAGATCTCCAAGGCAGAGAACAGTATCCCCCATCAAGGCCTGGGAGGGGTGGGCATATTATATGGCAGTCTGTTAAAATCTTGCATTCTCATCTTTTAATGTGGCTCCAGACCAATGGACGGTTTCCTTGACAGAACTGGTCTTAGCTGTACGAGGTGGGCTTTTTTCTCCTTTCCCCCTAGGAAAATGCAGGTGAATTCTAAACTCTGATCAGAGAAACTTGTATGAAGTTAAGAGGTTAAACAATGGAAGGGGGTGAGGGTAGCTCGCACACACAAATGACTGGTGTTAAATAGCTAAATAGCATCTGCCCTGGCCAGGGGTGGCTTATCATATCAAGCAATGGATTTGCCCACACTAGGAAAAGGTCACCGTGGGGAGAATTCTTCTTTTCAGCAGCCAAAAGTAATCAAGAGAAAGAAATAAAAGACTTATAGCATAGTAAGCCACCAGGTATGGTAGAGAACTAGTAATATTATAAAAGGATTCTGAAAAGCCAGAAATGGAATGAGAAGCAAGTAGGAGAGTGAGAAGAAATGTGCTTGAGAGATTAATACAGGTAATGTGAGTTGTTCTAAAGTGTTGCATAAATCAGGGTTTTTAATTCAGCATTTCCAGATTCTAGTCGCTTTGAAGATGGCAATGATAGGCTTGATAAGCCATGATGAGAACTAGCCATGGAACAGGTTTCATTAGATCCTTCATTTTCAGAATCATGAAGCTGTCTGGCCAAATGTGATTCCCAGATGGAAACCTAATTTAGAATATGATTAGAACCTATCCTGATGCACCAGGAGATGTTCCCATATCGAGCTCAAGTAGCAGCAGCCTTGTTGTTGTCGTTCAGTCATTTGCAGTTGTGTCCAACTTTTTGTGACTCCATTTGGGTTTTTCTTGGCAGAGATACTGGAATGGTTTGTCATTTCCTTCTCCAGGTCATTTTACAGATGAGGAAACTGAGGCAAAAGAGGCTAAGTGACTTGCCCAGGGTCACATAGCTAGTAAGTGTCTGAGGCCAGATTTGGACTCACAAAGATGTTTTACTAACTTTAGGTCTGGAACTCTATCCACTGTGCCACCTAGCAGTACCTTTAGTGACTGGCAATTATTAGAGGCTTTCAGTATGCCCTCCATAATCTCATATGACCATTCTGACAACCTCTTGGAGTAGATAGAAAAAGTATTAGTATTTAGTATTAGTATTTTCAGCTTATAGATGGAGGCAGTATGCAATCAATAGTGGTTAGACCGTTAGACTTGGATTCATGAAGATGTCAGTTCAGATCCTTCCACTGATATTTCATAAACGTGTGACCATGGGAAATCACTTAAAATCTCAGACCCTCAGTTAACTTTTTAAATTATAGACAGGTTGCAATATATGAAGTATTGACATTCAATTCAACAAAGCTTTTATAAAGAACTTACTGCATATCAAGCTTCAGGCATACAAAGACAAGAAAAAAACAATCCCAGCCCTCAAGAATCTTACATTCTACTTGAAGAAAACCATAAGTATAAACAAAACATATAGAGTAAACATAAAATAGTTTTAGAAAGTATACAGAGAGAACTAACAGCTGGAAGAGATCAAGGAAGATCTCCTGTAAGAGGTGACATCTAAGCTATATTTCCAGGGATACCTGGGATTCCACAAGACAGAGGTGAGGGGAGAAAGCCTTCCTTATAGTTTAGGAACCTATAAAACATAACATGGCTTTCATTAAGCATCATCACCTTCTATTTGAAACTGGGGAAGTTTGTATCTGAGGTCACTGTTAAATTCATTTTTTTTAAAAATCTCCATTGATGCCTTTTGAGTTTTATCCCACAGTCATTTACAAACATACATCTTCCTCATTAAATCCTCCCTTGTAACAAAGTATAACAGTTAAACAAAACCAACTGACAAAGTAACTGTGTCTGAGAGAGCATATGCAGCATTCCACAAATGTATTTCATCATCTGTTCCCAAAGACCAAGGTTATTCACTGCTATTTCCTTTCTATACCCAAAAGGGCAAAAGGTTGTACTTTATTGTCCTGTTCTCCATATTGTCTGAGCTTATTCCCTTTTACACTTACAATCTTTTACACATGTAAAACTGAGTGTGAATGTACTGCACATCACATTTCTCACTCAGCCTGCCATCCTCATTGACCCACCCTCACTGGTATGGCAGCTAGAGTGCTTGAGCCATACCTCCCTTTCCTGCCTGACCCAGAACACAGGTAAGTGTAGAATAAGCAAATAAACCATTTGAAGAAAGAACCAAGTATTCTTATTCTTGTTTTTGTTCAGTTGTATCTGATTCTTCATGACCCTGTGGACCATAGTACACCAATACTGTCCATGGAGTTTTCTTAGCAAAGATACTAGAGTGGTTTGCCATTTCCATCTCTAGGGGATTAAGGCAAACAGACATTAAGTGGCTTGCTCAGCATCACACAGCTAGTAAGTATCTGAGGCCAGATTTGAACTCGGAGTCTTCCTGATTCCAGTCCCAGGCCCAGCACTCTATGCACTGAGCCACCTAGCTGCCTCCAAGGCAAACAGAGGTTAAGGGGCTTGCCCAGGGTCACACAGCTAGTAAGTGTCTAAGACTGGATTTGAACTCAGGTCTTTCTGACTCCAAGCCTAGTTCTCTATTCACTAACAGGTGCTTAATAAATGGCTTTTGAATGAATGAATGAATCTCATCGCTCACAATATAGGTCATCAAGAAAATATTTCAAAATAATGTTATGATCATTCATTCAACAAATATTCATTGAACATTGACACCTAATAGCTGTTATTGTAGGAGCTATATGGAATGCAAGGAATTTATAATGTATAAGGGAAGATAGGACATGCTCACAAATCACTATAGTAGAAGGCCAGGATACAATATGTATCACTAGAGAGCAACAAAACCTTCAGGAGTTAAGGGGAATCTAGACCCTGGGCTGGGGGTGGGGGGGAGGGGGAAGGGGAGAGGGGAGAGGGGGTAAGAAAGGGGAGGGAGGTAAGAAGAAAGTGACCTCTTAAAATAAGCTCCATGTTACAGAAGGGTAGGGAACAAAGTAACTTCCTCCTCTGACATCAGGCCTCATCCAAATCTCAGTCTTAGGGGCATTTGGTCTGAAAAAAATAACTACAGCTGCATCACAGTGTACTTTCCCTGACCGTTGGGAAAGGGAAGGAGCAAATAGAACCAAGAACCTGAAAGGAGATATCAGAAACATAACTTGGAAGTTTTCTACCTGGAGCAACCACCAGAAACTGTGCCCTGTGAGTTCCTTGAAACACTCCCTTATTTGTGCAGGATGGAGGAATGGACACTGCTTTGAGGGAGAGATACAGAGATCCCAGGATGTTGTCCTGAGGCCACTGCTGGAAAAACCCTGGCAATAAGGGCAGCTTTGGGGCTGGGGAGGAACTCTCCCTCCTGACTCCCCCAGTAACTATCTTCTCACTTCCTGTTCACTAAGTGTTTCTTGCTAATTCAGTACTAAGCTCTCTGCTTGTTTCTGTACTTCTAGAGTATTAAGTCCTGTCAATGTCTTCTAAATCTAGTATTCCCTTACCTAGGTACAGCTTTACGAGATAGGGGCAAAATAGACTCAGAGGATCATAGACCTAGAGAGCCTCAGAGGCCATCTAGCCACAAACCCCTCATTTTACAGAGAAAGGAAACCAAGGCTTAGAGAGGTAAAGGAAAGAAGGGTCCAGGTCCAGGATGAAGTGGGGGTTGATGTATGGATGCAGAGGAGGTGATTCAACAGGAGGCAGGCAGGAAGGAAAGGACCCCATGAGCCCTGCTCACTCTTTTCTCCTTAAGATCCAACCCGCTTTAACCCAGCCTGCCCCCACTTCCTCTGCTGTCCTGAATGCCTTTCTCTCCTTGAAACATGTTTTTGAATACAGTCTATATTTACTGTACATATCTGTGAACATTCAAGGTCCCCCACATAGAATGAAAACTCCTTGGGGCAGCTAGGTGGCGCAGTGAGTAGACCCTGGAGTCAGGAGGACCTGAGTTCAAATGCAGCCTCAGACGCTTGACACACTTACTAGCTGTGTGACCTTGGGCAAGTCACTTAACCCCAATTGCCCTGCCTTTCCCCTGCAACAAAATAGAATGAAAACTCCATGAGGGTAAGACCAGTCTCACTTTGGTAGTTGTGTCTCTAGGACCTAACACAGTGTGATTATATAGTAGGTGCTTCAAAAGTGCTTGTTGTTCGGATATCCAAGATCATATCCTTAGGTAGTAGCTGTCAGAGGCAGGATTTGAACCCAGGCTCTCTGATTCCAGAACTGATGTTCTTCCCAGGGAACCAAAATAACTGGGCCTGTTTTAAGGCCACTTTTTTCCATCATGGCTCAAGAGAGTTTGTGCTTTGAACTTGTTTGCCTGAGGGCCTGGTTATTGCTACTATGTTCCCTCATATGACTCACTGTTAGGAATGACGTGAGATTACTTTTTTCTTCACCTAATTACATTAGACTGTGAGCACCTTGAGGGCAGGGACTATTTTTTGCCTTTCTTTGTATCCCTTGTGCTTAGCACGAGTCTGGTTCGTAGTAGGCCTAGAACCTTAAGTGTCTCTCTCTGGTAGAAAGAATGAAGAGTCTTTCTCCTTTCAAAAGTGATTGTGACATCTGCACTTCTCATATGAATGCCCAGTCTGTATTGTCTCCACCAATTAGTCTCCTACAAAATGTTCTAGGTTTAGCTAGAAACCTTGGTTCCATTAAGCACCTACTATATGTCAAACCTTTCGCTAGGAGCTGGGGATACAAGAATCAATCCCTGCTCCAAAGGAGCTTATGTCCTAATGAGGGAGAAAAGAAGTACATGGAAAAACATCTACAGCATAAAGCCAATAAATACAAACACATACAAAGTAGTTAAATACAAAGTATGTTATATAGTTCTTTGTAAACATCTCATCAGCCTTAACACCAGCCCTGTGCTACCAGTAAGTAATATGTATTATTACCCCTACTTTCTAAATACAGACAATCCAGGCTATCAACTGAATTCCCTGCCCTCCCATAGCCAATAAGTGTTAAAGGCAAGATTTGAACCCAGGTCTTCCTGCCTCCAAGTCCAGTGCTGTAGTCTCTATGCCAAGCTGAGTAAAGGCAAATGTAAAGACAAGGGGCTAATGAGAATGAGTCATAGTCAGGCCAGGGTGGGTACTTTATAAAAAACCGAGGCTTGGAGTCAAAAGATGATAATCCTGAGGCAGGTAGAGCGAAACACATGTGCTCCGGGTTGGTGATAAAGGTCTCTGTGACATCAATCTTGCTGGCATCCTGCATTGAAAGCAATTTGCCAGGTCATTCCCAGAGATCTTGCTCAATCTATATCTGCTCCACATTATTTCTAAAAAGCAAATGAAAGAAACTGTAGGGCCCTTTTTAGAGGATTAGACATTTCTTCTATTAAGACTGGTCTTTTAGTATTTTAAGCAGACTTATCAACCCTATAAACAGTTGATGTTCTCCTTGTAAGGAAAGTGCAAGATGACCTCTTTTACATGCTTCGTTATCCCTATCCTCGTTCATCATGCTCCTTGGTATTTCTTTCTCATCAGGATTCAATCAGTAAGCAGTTGAATTTCCCAAAGCTTGGGTCAGTTTACTCCTCACACAATATTTCAAGAGAATAGCCATTAATGTGCATTTCAGGAACAGTTCACCTCAAGGCCTTGTGACATGCTGATGGTCAGGAAAAGGTTTCCAAAAGCACTCTTCAGAAAATACACAGAGGCTTTAATAGGAAGAAGGGAGGTCTTTCAAACCTATTTGTTTGGACAGAATAATCAACAAGCTTCTGTCTGATTTTACAACTTTGACCTATTTAAAGGTCTTTTTCCTTCATGTTTTGGGGTGGGCTTTCTCCCTTCTTGTCTCCCCTCACTTTCAAAAAGTATAGCTGCTTATGAAGTATGCGATTTATCAGGTAAAGACCTCCACTCAGGGAGATAATTACATGGCTACAGCAAGTTAGATCAAAGCTTAGCTATTGTTATGGCCTGGGCCACTTGCTTCAAAGAGCTAAACTGGGAACAATACAGCATAGAGGCACTTCCCTCTCCCCCACCCCCATTTAATCCCACATTTAAATTAGCTGGATTCCTTTTTTCCCCATAAATGTGTGGCAAGTGGTGGGAGTCTAATGCCTTGGTTATCATTTCAGCCTTAGACGTTCATGGAAGAGCCAGGAAACAGCCCCATCTGTCAGGAGAGTTTCTGATTTCAGGGGAATAGAGGTTTAACAAACTGGGCCAGAGTATATTAATTTTTTTTAGTTGCAACCAAATCTCTCTGCAAAGCCCTTCGTGTTTCATGGAGCTAGTTAAGCAATTTCCCCCTAGATGAGTCTTTGATGTTAAAATAAACACAGACTGGGAGTGAAAGCTAAGGCACGCTCTAAAGAGCCTCTGTCTATACAGTTCAGAGTCGTCAGGGCTGACGGAAAGAGGAGAGAAAACACACATCAACAGCTCACTGCATGGAGAACATAGACACCGTTGCTATAAGAGAAATGTCTCTTTAAAAGTTTCATGACATCAGGGCCAGAAACATCAAAGGGCTGGGCTGGTACTCCCAGGTGCTTTGCCAGGACTACCTTTCTCAATGCTGCTTCTCTTTCCTTTGTCCTGGAGTTAGAGCTAAGCCTAAATCTAGGATAGCCCTTTCAAAAGGTCAGATAGCCCAGTCTCCTGTCTCTAGGAACGAATGCATTTAAATCAGCCAAGTTCCAGCCCAGGCAAGCAAAATTCAAATAAAGTTTTTTTTTTCGGAGGGGGGGTGTTGTTTTTGTTTTTTAAAACTTTCTTGTGAAATCATGAACATAGATGCAGCATCATGGCACAGAAGAGAGAACATTGCATTTGGAGTGTAAAGACCCAGATTAGAGTCCTGATTTTGCTACTTTATTACCTCTGAAACTTTGATCAAGTCACATGATCTCCCTGGACCTCAGTTTCCTCAACTGTAAATGAGGGAAGTTGAACTAAATAATTCTAAGTTCCTTTCAAACTCTGGACCTATGCTTCCTTGATCTCAGGACCTCCCAGGGCTATACCATAAATGGGATTTACTAGGTTGCAAACACATAATGGTAATGGACTAGAAACAAGATAATCCTTGTTAGGTACTTTCTGCCTTACTGGGAGAGGCCCTTTATTTATATGACCATGTGTGGTGCCCCATGGTATATTTAAGAGCTCTCTAAAGGAGCATTGCTGTAAATGAAGAGGAAGTAAAACTGTTAGAGCCCTCTAAATAAGCCATCTCCATTTCTTCCTGGACTATCACTCTTTAAACTGAAATTATGAGTGTTAGAGAGTGGGTGATACAAGAGAATAGGAAAGGGGAATGAGCCATTCATTTGTAGGGTGCTCCTTTGAAGTCAATCCAAGAAGGCAGTGAATGAAAACCATTATTCCTGGGTAATTGGTGGGTTTCCTGTGTGACTTTGTTTCAGGCCAATCCCTTGGGGACAACCCTGCACCCAAGGCTCCTTCCTCTGCCTAGCAGTAATTGGTAGAAACCAGGAGCTGACTGGGTTTGTGTCTGTACTTCTCTTTCGATCTTTACCTGGCCCCTGCTGAGCAGGGCTAAGATACCTTGGCAGAAGAATGTGAGAGGAATACAGCATGGTTCTATGGCAGAACTCAAAATCTCATAGGAACAAAAAAAAATCTTAAGGATGTAAGGCCACCTCTTTCAACACCATACCTGAAGAAGGATCTTCTCTACAACATCCTCAATAAGTGCTAGGGATAAAAAGAAAAAGACAAAAAGAAAAGCAGAAGAGTCCCTGTTCTCTAGGAGTTCACAATGTAATGGAGGAGACAACATGCAAACTACAACGTACAAGCAAGACATATGCCGGAAAAAATCTTGGGCAAAAAGTGAGTCATGTTGAAATTATTTTATGAACAGTGAACCTGATTTTTTCAGGCTTATATAGGAAAAAAAGTTCCTTTTTCCCTGCTAAACACAGTGGAGCTAATTTAGAATGATAGGTCCTGCATTCCTTGATTTTCTCTCATTGCTCCAACTGGTTGAGATGACTAAGTGTGGAGTCAACAGTTAGTCACAGATGGGTAAAACTACTGGCTCTGAGATAACAATGTTGAAAGTAGATACCTCAATGGTTCCTCTTCAGACTGTTGCTTTCTGCCTTTATCATTGGCATTCCCAAAACAAGACTAGAAAACAGTCGATCTAATTAGCAACTAACAAGAGATTTAAGTTGGTTAGTTTGCATATCTTAATAAGTTGTAGCACTAATAAAAATATGCATCAAGATCTTCTATGAAACAGATTTTGTACAGGAATTTCTGTTAATTGCTTGGTTTTAGACATATCCTGTCATGGGTTAATAAATGTTAATTGACTGAATGACTGAGTGATTGATTGATGGGGACCATTGAAATCATAGGACAAAGAATGGGAAGGAAACTTTGAAGCTCTCCTTGGATTTATAGTATTGTATTTGGTTCCTAAAAACTTGCTTATTTATATAAGTATAGGTTCAGTGTATGAACAGATCATATAGATATTTGTTCAGAGGCTCAAATGGGCCCTTCTCTACCCCTATTAGAATACAAGTAGTCTTCTATGTGAAGTGAAAGGAACCTTAGACCTCCCAATGTTCCTGTAAGAACTGTAAAAAGCCATGTAGCACTGGTTTCAATGGAAGGAAAGAGATTTTTTTTTTCTCATGGCTCTACACTGTAGACTTTCACCCCTACCCCTAACTCCTGGGTTTAGAAGAAAACACTCAGAACAAAACTCTACCCTAGCCATTAAGTCTCCTGTAGGTTCACTATGAATATCTCTGGGCACCTGCTTCCTCCTAAGCCACAGTGCCTTCAATCTCAATTGAAAAGGAGAGCCCAGTTTCCTTATGCCCTGACATCCATTCAATCAAAAACAATTATTGAATGGTGAGTGGAGTCTAATGGACTAGTGTCACTGGGTTTGGAGCTCAGAGATGTGCCTTCTCCTTACAACTCTGCCCCTTTTGCAACCTTGGGCAAGTCATTTGCCCTTGGCAACTTCAGAAGGTCCCTTCGATATCTCACATTATATAAATCTCTGGGTCTCTCTTCTATGTGTCCAGCACTACTCTAGTTATGGAGGGAGGGTGCAGGGAACACAAGATGGAGTCCCTATTCTTTAGGACTTTAAAGTTCAGTTGGAAAGATGAGACAGACAAATAAAAATAATAATCAATAAGACGAGTAAATCAAAGTGCCAAATAAGTAGTAGTTAAAAGTGCGGAGTAGCTGCCGAGGATAAGAATGCCAAGATCCCACGGTTGACGAAATATGAGAACAAACACTTAGAGGATTTGGGCTCAGCCGCAGGAGACGGCCAGGGCTGTGAACCAGGTGGGGCAGAGGAGGAATCACCTTCCAGGAGGAACAAAGCAATGAAGTCCAAGAACTGCCATTCAGGCCCAGTGTTTCCCACTGTAGCAGAACGAGCATGTGCTGAGTGGAAGGTCTCTTGTAGGGAGTAGCTACATCTCCATACTGAGTTCAGAGATGAGTGGCAAATGCTTTCCAGTGCGCAAGCAATTGCAGAAGCTAGGAGTGGTCACGCCCTATAAAGACCCAACGACATAGGGAATTGTCTGAGCAGAAAGCCTATATGTAAATGTTGCAGCACTTCAGCTTTGACGGCAGGCCTGTAGAAAATGCTTATTATACAAACATCAGAATGTCCTTTGATACTGGTGATCTTCAGAATGGTCATCTTAGCAAGAGCAAGTTTGCAGCATCGTCAAGGTAGGTTATTTGTATGCCAAGTCAGGAAGAACATTCATAGTAGTCTTTGGTTGCCATCCCTCTTCATCTTCATGTGTGAGTTGGAATAATCCTGGAGTTTCTCTTCTTGGGATTCAGAGTCCAGAAGATTAGTCCTTTCTCTCTGTGTTGTGATGGAACAAGCATCCCTTGTTGGAGAACTGTTAGACTTGTCTGAGTATGGGTAGTAGAAGCAAGCCAAGGGCACAACCCAGCCTTCTCAGGTCACAATGAGAATTATCTTATGATCAGATTGGGCACCGGGCTCTGCTGAGTTAGCAAATACCTGAAAATCGTTCATAGAATCACAGAATCTCCGAGTCCATCTAGACTAATCTATAATAATAGTACTAACTGACATTTATTATTATATTAAATATTTATTATTTATATTTAGCCTTCGAGTTTGCAAAGCACATTATGAACAAAAAAATCTTCTCTACAAAATGCCTAACAAGTGATCAGCCATTCTTTGTTTGAAGACCTTAAGTGAAGGGATACCCACTATCTCTTGAGGCAGCCCATTCCATTCTGGGATAGATCTAATCATTAGGAAGCTTTTCCTTACCACAACCCTAAATTTGCTTCTTTACAATTTCCACCCATTATTATTAACTCTGAACTCCGGGGCCAAGCCACACAGGTCTATTCCCTGCTTCACTTGACAGCCCTGCAAGTACTTAAAGAGAGCTATGATATCCTCTCTCCCTTAAGTTTTCTCCTCTCCATAATAGACATCCACAGCCAGTCCTCATATGACTTAGACTCAAGGTCCTTCATTATGCTGGTTGCCCTCCCCCAGATATTCTAACTTTTCAATGTCCTTGCTAAGATGTGACGTGCAGACTGAAAACAATACTCTGAACAGGGCAAAATACAGTGGGATTATTATCTCCCAAGTCCTGGAATTAAGGCTTTCTTAATTCAGCCTAAGATCATGTTACCTTTGTAACATCTTTCACATATCCCCTCTTCTCTCTGCACTGCCTCTGCCCCAGCACAGGCCCTCATCACCTCACTTGTATGCTATGACAGTAGCCTGCTGGTTAATCTCACTGGCTTAAATGTCTCCCTGCTCCATTCTATGCTTCATTCAGCTGTCCCATTTATCTTCCTAAAACACAGATCTGACCAGGTCACCACTACCACCACCATTCAGTGAACTCCAGTGGCTCCCTCTCACATCCAAACTCAAATATAAAAGCCTCTGGTGGTATTTAATGCTCTTCAAACTTGGACCCCTCCTAGCTCACATTTTTCTTCCACTTTATTGAGCCCCCCCCCCATACTCTAATCCAATGACACTGGCTTCCTGGCTGTTCCTTGTACAAGGCACTCCATCTCCCAACTCTACATATTAGCTGTTGTCCCCCATGCTTGAAATTCTCTTCCTCTTCATCTCTACCTCCTGCCTTCCCTGGTTTCCTTCAGGTCCCAGCTAAAACTCTACCTTGTGCAATATCTTTCTCTGATCCCCCTTAATGTTAGCGTCTTCCCACTTGTGATTGTCTCATTGATCTTTATATAGCTTGTTTGTTCATAGTTGTTTGCATGTTATCTCTCCTGTTTGACTCTCTTTCTCACAGAGCAGGGGCTGTTCTGGCCCAGAGTATTCATAAATGCTGATTGACTTGATTAGCTTTCTTGGTTTCAATATCACTCTGATACCTCACATTCAATCTGGAGTACATTAGAACTCCCAGATATTTCTCAGGAAACCTGCTGTCTAACCATCCCTCTCCTAACTCATATTTATGAGCCTGATTTTTTAAAACAAGTGTAAAACTTTATGCTTATCACTATTAAATTAATCTTAGTAGATTGACCCAATATTCTAGGCTGGCAGGGTCTTTTTTCAATCTTACTCTCTTATCCAGCATTTTCCCTATCCTCAGATTTGTGTCATCTATGTTTGACAAAAATTCCAAACATGCCTTTGTCTAAGTCACTGATGAAAGTGTTAAATAGTAGAGGGCCAAGCACAGATACCCAGGGAACTTTACTGGAGACCTTCCAAGTCAAGTGGAGGGAAGGGGATAAGCATTTATATAGTGCCTACTATGTGCCAGATGCTGTACTAAGTGCTTTTACAAATATTATCTCATTTGATCCTCAGAACAACCCTGTGGGGCAGCTAAGTGGTGCAGTGAAAAGAGCACCAGCCCTGGAGTCAGGAGGACCTGAGTTCAAATGTGACCTCAGACACTTGACATACTCACTAGCTGTGTGACCTTGGGCAAGTCACTTAAACCCAATTGCCTTCCCTTCTCCCCTCCAAAAAAAAAGACAACCCTGTGAGGTAGGTACTTTTATTATTCTAAATTTTACAGAAAACAGAGGCAAACAAATTAAGTGACTCGCCCAGGGTCACACAGCTAATAAGTGTCAAAGGTCACATTCAAACTCAGATCTTCCTGCCTCCAGGCCCAACACTCTATCCACTGTACCACCAATTGCAATTTGGCTTGTAAGAGATAGAAGTGAGGATATATTGCATTCCAGGCATGGGAAACAGCCTATGCAAAGGCATAGAGACTAGAAATGATAAAATGTCACATAGAAAAGGGCAAGTAAGAAATTTAACTGGACCATTGAGTACATGAAAAGAAGTAATATATTATAAACTGGAAAGGTAGGTTAGAACCAGCTCATGAAAGATGCACTGAAATTTTTACCTCTGGGACGAAGCTAAGTGCCATAAATCATCTTTAGGGGCGGCCTCATTGTAATGTTGTCTAGCACTAAGCCTTAGCTATCTTTCCCTAGTCTATTTCCACAGTGAACTAGATAATTTCATCTTTAATTACTCTTCTATCTTGAAATCTTACCTTCTGATATAAACTGTGAAAGGCTTCACACTCTTCCTCAGAAGGCTTCTGAGGTGGAGGAATGTCTATTTTAAGATGAGAATTATAGCAAGTACTTCCAGCAGTTCAGTTCCATGAACACTATGTTTAGATTGGGAAGAAGGTTCAGAAGATGCTGACCTTAAGGTAATGGGACTTCCCAGAATCAGGAGAAAGAGGAAGTTTGGTGTGAGGTCTCCCTCCATGCTAGAAATACCAAAAATGAATCACAGGAAGGGGTAATTGACTGGGTCAGGCTCTATTAGTTGACAAGTAGAATGTAAGATGCTTGAGGGTAGGGACCATCTTCATCTGTCTGTATTCCCATTGCCCCAGCATTGGGCCTTACGCTAATAAACATTTGTTGAATTGAAATAAATATGGGTAAAATGGTCTAAGGATTGGACACAGTGCAAGACCAGGCCCTTTTTTACTTTTTCATACATAACATGACCCATGGACCAAATGGTGACTTTTGTCTGAGGCATTCCCTTCATGCAAGGCTTCAGAGTAGACAATGGAGTGCTTTTAGTTAGTGGAAAGAGGGGGGAAGGCCTGAAGTCTTGTGCAATAGCCCTGTTTTTAAATCATTTCAGGAAGTTTGTGTTTCAAGTATTTTGGAAGACTGAGGGTGTTTCAAAGCTGTTTTAAAATTAACATTTCACTGAGCAAAATCACTCCTGATTCCACCTTTGAGCTGAGGCCATTTTCTCTGCAGGCCTATCTGTCCCCTCATTTGCCAGCCCTTCATTCCTCTCATGCTGCCAGACCCACTGGGGACTGTATCACCAGAAGGACTCTCACGCCAAAATGGAGGATTTGAAATAACACTAAGATGTTCAACTAGGAGAACAAAGATGACAGCGAAAAGCAACATAGTTTATTGGTTCTAAAAAGGAAAGTACAGTGACTCATGCTTCATATGCAAACCAGATTGTACTTGTTATTCTGAAGATCACCATGAAAAAAAAAGAAAAGAAAAGAAAGGAAAAACATTATTGAGTGTCTATGATCTGCCAGGCATTCTACTAGGTGCTAAGGGAATTACGAAGATGCCTAGGACACAGACCCTGCTCTCAAGGAGTTTATAACCTAGCAGGGGAGGTGTGGCATTTGCACAAATACATACCACACAAAGGGCCTGGGACTGGCCCATAAGTCAGGCCTGCCGTAGACCCCAGTGTCCAGGACATAAAGAGAATACAAAGAAGATAGGGGCAGGGACCAGATTTGAATTATCTTTGCATCTCCCATGGCTTATAGCAGAGAGCTTTACACATGGTGGGAACTTAATGCTTGCAAGCAAGTTTGCTGACTGAAACAACTAATTTATTAGTTGATGAACAGGAAAATATTCATATTATAGGAAAGGAAAAAATAAGGGCATTTTAGGGCTAACAGGAATTGGGGACTGGGCGTGGCAAGCAATTCAGACATAACTGGGTGGAGGTTGTACCATGAACGAGTCATGGAATGACTGCTGAGCCTTCCAGGATGGTAAAGGAAAGAAAGCAAAGGTCAGTCAGTCAATTACAAAGAATTTACTGAACACCAACAGAGTGCCCTAAACTATGGTAGGTCAGGTCACTCCTAAGCACGAGGACAGAGAGATAAAAAGACAAGAAAAATGGTGGTAGGACATAAAACCTTGATTATAAAGGGTATTTCAATATTTTTGCACTGAACTGATTGAATTGAATTTGCATTTTAACAGGGGTCTTCTAGCAATACAATGACCTAATCCCAAAACCTGAACCTCTAATATTGGAACTTCAGAACAGTGAGGGAAAGATTTCAGGACAGATGGGTCATTCTGGCATCATCCGATATTATAGGCAGCTGCTTCCTTCATCTATGCATAAGGCTGGCCCTGGTTATCTCTTAGACTGTGAGCTCCTAAAGTGCAGAAGCAAAGTTCTCTTTGAACAATGCCATCCATAAGGAGGCTCTGAATAATTGCTATTAATAATGACAATAATTAGAACTCTTCTAGTTGTGGGACTATTTTCTATAGTATCACCAAGGAGCTTTGCCACCCCACTACATGAGATCCATGATCTAGCTTTGAATATAACATAGTTCAACAATTCTTCTGTCTAGGAGCATGTGTGATGATCCAGACTTTGCCAATGCCTTGGATGCTCCCTGAGATGGACAGTTTATAAGAATCATTGACTCATAGGAAGTTAGAGCCAGGATCATGGCATAGTGGTACATGCCTATAATCTTTGCTACTAGAGAGTGCAAGAATGGTGGATCCCTTGAGCTCAGGAATTCCAAGCTGTAATAGGGCTAAGCCAATCAGGTTTCCACACTAACACCAATACAGTGATTTCCCAGGATTGAGGGAGGGGGAGAGGAGTGGAGACCCAGCCTGGCTCAGAAATAGAACAAGTCAAAGTTTACATATCATGGGTCTGTGGGTAGCCACTGTACTTCTAGCCTAAGAGAGATAGGGAAAAGGAAGGAAAGAGGGAGGGAGGGAGAGAGAAAGAAGAAGAGAGGGAGGGAGAGACAGAGACAGAGAGAGAGAGAGGAAGAGAGAGGTGAGGAAAAGGAAGAGAGAGGCAGAGACAGAGGAAGAGAGAGATGGGGACAAGAGAAAGAAAGAGGTGGGAAGGAGAGAGAGAGAGAGAGAGAGAGAGAGAGAGAGAGAGAGAGAGAGAGAGAGAGAGAAACCAATTGGCTTGCCCCCTTTCTTTTATAGGCGAGGAAACAGAATTTCATAGAAATGAAGTAAGACCCAAGGTCACATAGTGGGTCAGCAGAAAAGGCCAGGTCTGCCTCCAAGTCCATAGCTTCTTCCGCTGTGACTAGCAAAGTCACATGAGCACTTTCAGAATACTGGGGTACTGGGCAAACAGGAATTTGTTTAACAGGGGCCTGGTGACTTGAAAGAGTTAAGGCTGCTTCCCAGGGTGCCTCACTTACAACCCAGGGAGTGGCTAAAGCAATGGGAGAATCCGGATGAACAGGTTTTCTCATGACAGAGGGGAAATAAATCAAAGGCTGATAACCCAAGCAAGGAATTCACCACCCTCTGTTTGTTCTTTGTGGGAACAGTTATAGGTTCTGTCCATCTGCTCGGTGGCAGAATGGCTCTGAGGACATGAGGCTTAACAAAGAGCAAAAGCCCTTCAAGATTTACAAACTCTTTACTTTCAACCCAGCAAAATCAGTAATACAGATATTCTTATCTCTACTTTACAGATGAGGAAACTGGGGCTCAGAAGGTTAAATGACTTGCCCAAAGTCATCCTATTAATACTAAACCCAGGATTCAATACCGGTTTTCTCCTGGCTCCAGGTTCATCTCTTTTTCCACTACACCACCTGGATTTTCTCAAGCAGTCAATAAACATTTAATTAGTATCTGCTGGGTCCTAGACACTGTCCTAAGCACTGGGCATACAAAAAAAGGGCAAAAGCCAGTCCCTGCCCTCAAGAGGCTTACATTCTAATGGCAGAAACAACATGAGAATGATTGGAGCAACATGAGTGGAACTATCATAGTCTATGATGATCCCACTCCCATGTAAACAGACACCAGCTTTGCCATTATATTGAATGTTATAGTTTAAAGGGTCCTTGAATAACCAGGGCCGGGGGGGGGGGGAGGTTGGACATGGGCACAGCTTTAGATCAAGTGAAACACAAAGAGTCTGGAACACAGAAAATAATCTTTACACTTGCAAATTTATGTCCATCCCCAAGTCTTTCCTGGACATCCTCTTACTTTAACCCCATTTAACCCCTAACTAATACCCCATTCCCTGGGGTATGATGGGAGCCAGTGTTAGGGGCAGCTGGTGGCACAGTGGATAGAGTGCTGTGCCTGGAGTCAAGAAGAACCGAGTTCAAATTCGACCTCAGACTGTTTGACCTTGAGCAAGTTACCCAACCTCAGTTTGTCTGTTTCTCAGCTGTAAGATGGGAATAATAGCACCTCCCTCCCAGGGCTGTTGTGAAGATCAGATGAAGAAATAACTAAAGTGCTTAGCGCGCTGCCTGGCATGTAATAAGAGCTATAGAAGTGTCGGCTATGATAACGATGGTGACATTGAAGTGAAAAATGTATGATGTGTAATTTAAGTTCTGGTTCTGACACAGAGCTTGCTGTGTATCTCACTTCATGTCTCTAAGTCTCAGAATCACAGATTCTGAGGGCTGGAAGGGACCTCAGCAGCCATCTCATCCAATCTGTATGTGAAGGAATTGCCACTAGAATGTGCCTGACAAGTGGCTGTCCAGCCTCTGCTTGAGGACCTCCAAGGAGAAGGGGGAGAAATGCAGCACCACCTTTCAAGGCAGCCCGTCCTGCATTGGGACTGCCCTGATTGTTACCCAGTTTTTCCTGACACTGAACCTAAATTTGTCTCATTGCAAATTCTGCCCACTGCTCCTTATTCTACTCTCCAGGGCTGAACAGAACAAATCTATTCCCTCTTCAGATATTTGGAACACAGTTACCAATCCCCAATCTCCAGTCTTCTTTTCTTCAGGCTAAACATACCCTTTTCCTTCAACCAATCCTATATCATAAGCCCAAAGCCTTTCAATGTCTTTCAGCATCTTGGTTATCCTCCTCCAGACACTTGCCAGCTTATAAATGTACACAGAGCATTGATTCTTTACTTAGAGTCAGGAAAACCTAAGTTGAAATCTGGCCTCTGGTTTTACTGGCAAGTCACTTCACCTTTCCGTGCCTCAGTTTCCTCATCTATAAAAATGGGAGTCATAGTACTTCTACTTTGTATCCCACAGACTTGTTCCCAGACATGAGAGTTTAATATATGTCAAAGTGTTTTGTAGTAAATTACTAAATAAATATCAGCTGTCATCATATTTGGTGGTAGTGGTTGGGTAAGGTGACCACGAGATCTTTCAGTGTTTACTGCCCTGGGTCTCTCGCTGTCCAATGGAGAATGTAGAACCTGAGGTTTGAAGCCGGACTTTGCCACTTACTACATATATTGTGGGAGTCTCAGTTTCTTTATCTGTAAAATGAGGAAGTAGATTTCACTAAATGACCTCTAAAGTACCTTCAAACTCCAAACCCTATGTCCTGAGTTATGTCCTTACAAACCATGAGGTTAAACTTTCAGAGTGGAACAAGGTGAGATCTGAGGACATGGTGAGTAGTAGAGAGGCGTACCACTAGACCATGATGGCAATGGAGGGGGGAATGGACCAAAAGCTATCTAACCTATCTTTCCTGACAGTCCAAATTACTCTTCTTCATATGCTCTATATTCCAGCCAAACTGGCCTACTCCATTCTTCCCAGATATCCGTCATGATGTCTACATTCTTTTGAACAGATTATCTTTCATGCCTAGAATGCATTCATTCCTCGTGCCATTCTTTCTGAATCCCTAGCTTCCTTCCAAGTCAAACTCAATGCCACCTTCTAGGAAAATTTTCACTCATCACACCATTTGTGAATATTGTCTCCCTTTTCAAATTATCTTGTATTTATATTTCTTGTATTTATATTATATTGTATTTATATATCATATGCTTTAGAGAGAATACAATCTCCTCGAGGACAGGGCCTATTTCATTTTCTGTCTTTGTATCCCTGGTACCTTCCTAGTGAATCACATATTCTTAATGAATTGAGCTTAATTTTTAAAAGGGTCTGGAGGCAGTAAGGAAATGTCATAAATGAAGGTTGAGGGAAAAGATGGCTCGAATTTTGTGGCTGGAAAAATATCTCTCTGCCCCAGATCTTATATAATTATTTGTAAATAATTTAAATGGGCCAACCACACTGGGAAGACCATTTTTTGATGGATGCCATTTTTGTACTTTGCTGGTCAGATCAATAAGAAGCCTTTATGAGGATCTGAGGATCAATGATGGGCATTTTCTGGCCCCTGTTAATTTGCTGATATGGGGGAATGGCCTTCAGAATCAATCTCTACAATTTTTGAAGTTCATATTACACACTCTATTAGGTTGATGAATGAAGCACTTAAAACAATTTATTTAAAGCTTCCCATCTCTTAAAGTGGTAGAAGCCACATTCTAGCTTTGATTTTGGCTATAAGTTTTGTGATCAGGTAACACAAGAAGACCAGTCTTCTCTCCCCCTCCCACCACAACCCCACCTCTATCCCAGGAAAATCTGTGGGGTTGCCTTACAGCTGGGAGCTTCTCACTTTGAATAAGATCTAATCTCCTGGTTGTTACAGGACATAAGAGTAAAACTATCTAGACCTTGGTGCCTAGCAGTGGAATTACAATTAGAAAAGTGCATGAACAAAAGATTGAATAAACTCCTTGGAACCCAACAGCAACTATTCAGGGTATTTATTTAGAGGGTGATAGCGATGGAGAGGTTAGAACAGGGCCTGTGAATGTGTTCTGAGTTTGTGCCCCAGGTCCCTGATTGGCTCCTTTTCTGGTCTGGGGCCAAAATGTAACCCTTCTGGCCTTCTGTGGATATGTGTGGGTGTGGAACATTTTAGAGAGAGATATAACACTCTCTTAATACTTTCATTAAAAGACGATGATTGTCTCAATCATGATTTTAGAGGACTGATTATGAAGAACTCTGCCCACCTTGACAAAGAGGTGATAGAATAATATACAGAATGAGACACATTTTTTGTACATGACTAATATGGGAATTTGTGTGTGTATGTATGTGTGTGTGTGTTTGCATGCACACTTCACTATACTTGTTATAAGGTTTTACTTTTTTTTCAGTTTGGGGAGGGAAGAGGAGGTAGAAGGAAGAAAAAAAGAAATGCTTGATAATTAAAATATAATTGAATTTAAAAATGAAAAACAATATTGATCATCTGCTGAGCCCTGAAATACAGAGCTACATATGGTCCCTACCCACTAATAGAAATTACCTTTTGATCCTCAAACTCTGTTTTTGGGTACTGGTCAGGCAATTGAAAGCTTTGCTATCCTTCACTGACTGCTACATCTATTCATTCTTCTTCCTCATAGGCTCTTCCATTTTAAAGGCAAAAACATTCAAATGAGGAGGGCAGAATTTTGATTATTATTAGGTACAGGTTGTAAGTATAATTTAATCATTTTTTTTTGGTTCTCTCTTTCAGCTCCAAGGTTCCTTGAAGAGAAAGCAGGTGGTGAACCTGTCTCCAGCCAACACCAAAAGGCCCAATGGCATTGTGGAGAACTCCTTCTTGGATATTAAGAGAATACGAGTAGGGGAAAATCTCCCTGCTGGACAAACTGGACATCATGTCAACAATGGGCAAAGCCAGTTAATGCCTATGAGCCAGGGACCTCTGAGGAAGGCCAGTACCCTTCCAACTAGTGCCCATTCTCCTGGGAATGGTATGTATAACCTGGGGCTAAAGGAGGTCAAGAAAGAACCAGGGGAGACAGTGTCTTGCAGCAAGCACTTGGATGGCCAGATGACACAGGAAAATATATTTCCCAATAGATATGGAGATGCCCCTGGGGAACAGATGATGATGGATCCAGAGCTCCAGGAGCTGTTTAATGAGCTGACAAATATATCCGTGCCTCCTATGAGTGACCTGGAGCTAGAGAATATGATCAATGCCACCATAAAGCAGGATGACCCATTTAATATTGATTTGGGCCAGCAGAACCAGAGGAGCACTCCAAGGCCTCCTTTGCAGATGGAGAAGATGGTGATCAAGAGTGAGTACTCACCAGGTTTGACCCAAGCCCCAGCTGGTTCTCCTCAGCTGAGGCCTCCCTCAACAGGACCTGCCTTCTCTATGGCCAGTTCTGCCCTTCCCACCTCTTCCCCAATCCCCTCAGGACCTCCAAGCCAGAATCAGCCCCAGGCTTCTTCAGGGGCAAGTAGGCCCCTGACCAACTGGCAAGAAGTCTCTCATGCCCAACAACTCAAACAGATAGCTGCCAATCGCCAGCAGCATGCCCTAATTCAGCAGCAGCAGCAGCAGCAGCAGCAACAGCAGCACCAGCCAAACCAGCCTTCCAGCTGGTCAGCCTTGTCCCCTGCGGTGCCTTCGCCAGGGCCATTTGGCCAGGAGAAAATCCCCAGCCCTTCCTTCCGTCAGCAACAGTTCAGCCCACAGAGCCCAGCCATCCCCGGAGTGCCGGTGAACGGCAGTCAGTCAAAAGCAATGGCCAACTACATGTACAAAGCAAGTCCCACCACCCAGAGCAGTCACCTGGATATCCTCATGCAGCAGAAGTCTCAGGACATCAATAGAAACTTCATGAGCAACCCTCATCCACCTTTGGAGCCACATCACGGCAACACCAAGCCCTTGTTCCACTTTAACTCAGAACAAGCAAACCAGCAATTGCCTTCAGTTTTGGCTTCCCAGAGCAAGCCTTCTCTCCTGCATTACACCCAGCAACAGCAGCAGCAGCAGCAGCCACCGCAGCAGCAGCAGCAGCAGCAGCCGCCGCCGCCACCACTACCACCGCCTCCACCACAGCAGCAACAGGGCTCGGTCCCCGCACAGCCGCCACCGCAGCAGCAGCAGCCGCAGCCGCAGCAACAACCCCAGCCCACCCAAACCCTGTCCACCCAGCCGCTTCTGAGGTCATCCCTCCCACTACAGCAAAAGATCATGCTGCAGAAGCTGCAGGGCCAGCCCATCTCTGGATTGCCCTATGCAGTCTCTCAACAGCACAGACCGGTAAGAGCTTTTCAGTCCAACTTTCTGAGTCTATGAGTATCCATTGGCGTTTTATGTGTGGGACATTTTTGTGTAGTGCCAGTCTCAGAGCCAAAGATGGCAGTGGCTTTCCTCATTATTCAGCAATCTGTACAAAATCCAGCCCACGAGAAGACTTGGGGCACATGGAGGTTGACAGGGAGGACATAATAGTCATCTTCAAATATATGAAGGGTTGCTATGTGGAAGGGCCATTATATCTGTTCTGTGTAGCTCCTCCCGAAGGAAGAGCTAAGACCAAAGGAGAGAAATTCTAGGGAAACACATGTTGGCTAAGTATAAGGAAGAACCTCCTAATAAGGTCCCTTTTAGCTCTAACTCTATGACTTGTGATATATATATATATGTATGTGTATATTTATGGAATTGGCTACCTACGGATGCAGCAAACCAGCATTACTCACTGAGAGTGTCCAGAAAAAGGCTGGATAATGATCAGTGGGGAATATTGTAGAGGGAATTCCCATTTTCAGTAAGGATTGGACTAGTGTGGTGTTTTCAATTTCAAATGGAAATGGGGACCACTAATCTGCACGCAAGAATCCCTGGAGGCCGTGTATTAGCTTAATTTTCAAATGTAATGTTATCTATGTTTCATTGTATTTTTATTTTTTAGAAAAGGTTTCTCAATTATGTTTTAAGCTGGTTCAGGCCTCACTCAAAAGTGTTTCTGGCAGTCAAGCTGAATGTTTGACTTCTAGACTAGATGACCTCTGACCCTTCCAACTTAAGCACTCTATAATCAAGCATTTAGATTTTTTTTGTAGGAGAGTATTTTTATTTATGTACTACTTTCAGTAGTGAACATGAGCTCTTGACTGTAGAGAAGATCACACAATTATTAAAAGAATGGTTTATGAGCATTTAGAAAGAGATGTGATTCTTGCTATGAGCCAGCATGATTTCATCAAGAACAGGTCATGCCAGACTAACCTCATTTCCTTTTCTGACAGGGTTACTCATCTGATAGATTATGGCATTGTTGTAGATAGCTACATTCTATCCAAGCCTTGAAAATATCTCTGATCTTACATTTGTGGGGAAAATATAGAGATGTGGTCTAGATAATTGTAGTCAGGTGTCTCTGGAATCAAGATAACTGGTGGTATTCAAAGTATAATCACTGACAGATCAATGCCACCTGGGAGGGAAGTCTCTAGTGGAATAGACAGCGTCTGAGATCCCTTGCAGCTCCAAGATTCTATGGTTTTCTAGTAGAAGAGGGAGGCACAGTGTTAATTTGGTAAGAATACAGAAACTTGGTTTCATAAGGCCTGAGTTCAAGTCTGGCCTTGAGTCTCCACATCTATAAAATGAAAGGATTGGACAACAAGAGGTACCTTTTAGCCTAGAATAATAAACTTAATGATCAGAATTTAGATCATTAATAAAGAGATTTTGTTACACAACAAGTTCTAACACAGGATTTATGGGATGCCCTGATGTAGGCATTATTAAAGGAATTTTATTCCACTGCCTATAGTGTGCAATATAAATGTTAAGTAAGAATTGGTGTACAAAGGGACTTTTAATTATAAACCCTACCTGGGGAAATATCCTCCTGGGCATTTGATTTGCCCGGTCTGCCATTGGCCTCCAAACATAAGAAGAGAATATAACATTTCTTCACATCCTAACTGAAATGTATTTACTGTCAGTCAGTCAACAGGAGTTTATTACATGTCTTCTGGGTGCTGAGCACTGTGTTTGGCACCAGGGATGTATTCAAAGAATGAAACAATCCCTTCTCTCAAGGTAATTACATTCTAACATCACATTGCCTTTAACATATGCAATGCTGAAGAAAAACTCCCCTCTTCCCCCATCTGATGATAGCTGGCATGTACATGGACCTTTAAGAATGTAAAGTGCTTTACACACGCTCCACAAGCATCATTAACGTGTTAGGTTCGAGTGGTCTGTCCATACTGTCTCCTTTTGAACTTTGTATCTATCCTAATTACCTCTTCAGCCTCATTCTAGCCCTGTGCATCCATCTCTATCCAAAGTGTCCTCTGGAGCTACTGTACACAAAATTGCAAAGTAAGCTAAGTTTGCCTTTGGTGCAGATCTACTCAGTTTTTAGCAGCCCCCTCCCTGCCACCTAAAATACCCTTTTTCTAGCCTCTTTATGTGCATGGCCCTTCCAGGAAGTACCCTACTCCTCCAGGACCTCATGATGCAATGGAAAGTGTGTAGGATTTGGAGTCAGAGGACTTGGGTTCAAATCCCACCTCTGCCATGTATGACCATGCTTAAGTCACTCAATCTCTCTGGGCCACAATTTTCTTATCTCTAAAATTAGGGGTTTGAATTCCATGACCTTGCAGATCCCTTCCCACTCTAGATCTATGTTATCTGGTTATTTGGCAGTAAGTGGTTATGAATTAATGAGATAAATAAACCCTTGCTACTCCATTTGTCAGCTAATGTATTACTGCCTCCCACGTAGCATGGTACAAAACACAATTGCATTCCACAATTCCTTAAACATGCTCTTAATTAAAGAGATATGAAAAAGGTGGTCATTGGTGGGCATCATGGCAGGCCATTGGTAGAAACACTTTTAATTGAGGTAAGGGAATACTACGGAATTGACACCTCTCAAACCATACCCCAGAGGCATATGCCCACTTCCTTTTGCTTAAGGGGGATTGGACCAGATGAATGGATGACTAAAAATATCATTTATTGAGTGTTTACTATGTGGCAGGCTCTGTGCTAAGTGCTGGAGCTAAAAATATAAAAGTGAGACAGTCCCTACCCTAAAGGCAAGACAGCACATATAATGGGATATTGTATGTGGAAGTGAACTTTGGCCTGGGGAGTCTCACGAATGGTGAATTAATTCACAGGCCAAAAAGGAAGGGTAGTATTGAATTAATTACTGTACTTAGATCAAGACATGGAAAAGAGGGCAGAGTGTTTATGTACGATGACAGAGAAGATGACAAAATGGCCAGGATAAACAACTAAATGGGATGTGTGGTCAGGTCTGGGGCTACTAGATGAGTTTGTATTCATTCATCAATCAAGACATCTCAGTCCCATGGCAGTAATTCCAAAGTTGAGTAAATTCAATTCTCTAGGGATTTCAGAGGTGGTTTCTGGAGTTGTCGGGAGGGTATTGTTGGAGCTGGGGTAGGTCAGAGAAAGGCAATGGTAGTGATAGGAGGGGGAAAATGGCATGATGGGGTGACAGTTGGATGGTGTTTGAAGACTGTCTCATGAGTTTCCTGCCAGTTCTCTAATTCCATGAAGTATCACCAGACATTTTTAATCTAAGTGAGTTCCATCCCCTTCAGAGCTGTCCCTTTGGGAGGCCATTGCTTGAATTCTGTTTGGAATTTCATATTGGGAGATCTTCTAGGGCCTGTGAAACATTCTTTTGAATATGCTCAAAAGTGGTCATTCTTCATCCTTGTGAGGTGGGTTTGATTTTTGGCAGGAGGCAAGTCATTTGGCATCAGCTCTGGTGAATGAGGCTGTCAAGTTGGGGGAAAGTGTACCCGTCAATGACCAAAATGAGGTGATGATGATAATTAAGAACACGTTATTCCATGGTTATACACTATTTCCAAAGGTCCATGTGAAAGCTTTCACATCAAAACTTTGAAACAGACATAATTTCACTGATGTGAGTGTTTCTTCTACCTGTACAGACTGCAGTCCCTTAGTAGTCTTCACGAGTTTCTAGAGCCAAAATAAATCACCACTTAAAAGGCAACCTTCTAGTTATAAAGGCAAGCAAAGTAGGACTTTTTGCTGTTTTTTCTTTTGGAGTGCTTCTCAGCACTAAAGCAATTGAGTGCCTTCTATTGAGTGTTGCCTTTGTTTAAATCAAATCTTTGATTGAATCATGTGTCATTGATTGGCAACAGTATATATACTCCAAGGTGAGGTTTGCTTTGGGGGCTTGTTCATTGGAAGAGTGTTTGTGTAATGTAGCCAGATGGGACTCTGGGTAGCTGTTAAGGAGCCCTCCGGCTTTGAAAACCTGGCTTCGAAGACCCAGATTGGTGCTCCTCTCTCTGGTAACTATATATGTATTGCTGTGGTCAGACAGTTAGAAGCCTGTCTGTTGATTTGTGTTATTTTCTCTGTTTATAATTTCTGCTTGTAATTTCTGTTTGTATTCTCTCTGAAGTTTAGAATGCTGACTTTTCCCCTGAACTAAGTGAATGATATATGTATGTTTAATTAAAGTAAGACTGTTAACCCCTTAAAGTAGCTTTCCTTTAGAAACGCAGATCAAGGAATTTTTGTTAGCAGCCTTCCTGTGTGCTGGTGTTATTAGTCTTACACCCCCCACAGCAGCTGCAAGCAACATTGTTGTTACACTAGTGAAGACGCTTTCAGAGCTTAAGATGGTCTTTGGATGACAGATGTGGCCAGGTTAGTTTTTAAAGCCTCTCTGCTCTAATAGGACCTACCTGAAAGATTCTGTTTTTCATGTTAAGAACCTTGAAATCCCAGAGGCACCACCATGCCATGATGAAGCCTCAGAATAGGATTTTAGCAGAAGACTGATACTCAAGTCAACAAATATTTATTAAGCACCTACTATGTTCCAGGCACTCTGCTAAACACCAGGGATACAAAGAAAGGCAAAAACGTTTCCTGACCTCAAGGAGTTCATATTCTAAAGAGGGAAACAACATGCAAACTAGTACAAACTAGATATATACAGGATCAGTTGGAGGCAATCTCAGATGGAAGGAACTAGCAGTAAAGGGGACTGGAAAAGATTTCTTGCCAAAGGGTAGATTTTAACTGAGATCTGAGAGAAGCCAGAGAACTGATGAGGTAGAGACAAAAGGGAAATCATTTTGGGCATAGGGAATAGCCAGTGAAAATGCATAGTCTAGAGATGGAGTTTCTTGTTCAATAAACAGCAAGGAGTACAGTGTCACTGAATGGCAGAATGAATGGAAGGAGATTAAGTGAAAGAAGCCTGGAAAGATAGGAAGTGTTTTAAAGTTTAAGCAGAGAATTTTATGTATGATCCTTGATGTAATATGGACCAAGAGAATTTATTGAATGGGGAAGGGAGAAGGGGTGACATGGTCAGACATGAATTTAAGAGACTCACTTTGGCAGCTGAGCAGATGGTGAACTGGAGTGGGGAGAGACTTGAGGTGGAGGGAACAATAAGGAAGCATTTGGAATAGTCTAAGTATGAAGTGATGTCCATGGCCTGGACGGGGTGGTGGCAGTGTCAGAGGAGAGAAGAGGGCATATAGAAGAGATATTATGAAGGTAAAAATGACAGGACTTGGCAAGTGATTGGGTGGAGGAGATGAGAAAGAGTGAAGTGTCCAGGACAATACCTAATCTGGATCACTGGTAGGATGGTGCTGCCCTCAACAATAATAAGGCACTTAGGAAGAGGAAAGGTTTGGCGAGGAAAGATAATGAGTTCAGTTTTGGACATGTTGAGGTGAAGATGTCTACAGACATCCAGTTTACATTCAATAAACAATTAGAGTTTTGAGGCTGGAGGTCAGGAGAAAGGTTAGAGCTAGATCAATATGTCTGAGAATCATTGGCATAGAGATGGTAATTGAATCCATGGGAGCTGATGAGGGTACTGAGAAACATAGTATAAAGAGAGAAAAGAAGAGGGCCCAGGACAGAGCCTTGGTGGGTACCCATGGCATACTCTGCTGGCATTCAAGACCTTCCACAATATATCACAACCGTAGCTTTCTTCCCTTCACAAATATTAGTTACTTCCATGTACCCTGTGCTCCAGCAAATCATAACACTCTGTTCTTGAACATGCCTTGGGCTTTCCTGCCTCCTTGCCTTTACTGAAGCTATTTCCTATGCCTGGAAGGCCTGATCTTTCCAAACGTTTTAGCTGCCAAAGTCTTAGGAGGATAGGATAAGAGATGACAGGGAACTTTAAGATCTTCTAGCCCAATTCCCCATTTTACAATTGAGGAAAGTGAGGTGGAGAGAGGACTCATGTAAGGTCCCACTGGTAGTAAGTGAGAGAGCTAGGATTCAAACCTAGGTCCTCTGCCTTTAAAATTCCACTTTCTCCATTATCCAAGCCCCTATGAATAACTGCCTTATCCCTCAGGCTTTATCTAGCACTACTAAACCTCATTTTTTATCATAAAACACCATGTTTTGTAGTGACTTATGTCTGTGTCTTATACCCCCCCACACACTAGACTCTAAGTTCCATGAGGACTCAGACCATGTCTTACCTAACCCTTACATTTTTCCCAGCATTAAGGACAATCCTTCACTCACAATTAGCTATTAATTTGTAGAGTTTGAGCATTAATTTATTATTATATTAGTTCATATACTAATTAGCTATTAATTTGTATAAATTCATAGAGTGAAGAGGAAGGATACATTTTTTTTAATCACATTACTTTCTAGTTAGGCAATGCCTATAGCCTCAGAATTGTTTTCACTCAACCATCCACAACAGACTGCAGAAATTTGTGTTCTTGTGCTGGAATCATTATCTCTATTTTTCATGTCTTAAGATAGGGAGGAAAATAAGCAACTATTCTTGAGCCTAACAGCTCGAGCTTCCTGAGTGGAAATGCTAGTCTTATTTCTTTGCTTGTCACACTCATTTTGTGTCAAACTTGGGAAGATTTGCATTGGAATTTGTGAACTGGAGCCCTCTTGGCCTTAGAAATGGAGGATCTCCTTGGCTCCCTAGCACAGAAGGGCAATCTATCATTTGTGGATCTGAGGGTGGCATTTTGGCAGCAGGGATGGGAAGAGAAGTGGCCTTCTTCACCTTTCACAGCCTCCTACCCACCCAGGCCAGCTCAAGAAAGCTCAGACAGGAGCCCTGCCATGGAACATTCCCCCCTCCTCTGTTCCGTGCCCCAAACATTTTTTATCTGCCGCCCATTGCCCTGGAACATGGTCATTCCTGAGCAAACACACCATTGGGTTGCTGCAGGAACCCATATTGTTTCACATCCAAGATAGGATGCAGAAATGGATTCTCTCAAGGCTGGGAGACTTAGAATTTAGGGTTTCACAAAATGTCTTCAGCAGTTCTGATAATGTCTGTGAGTTGGCAAATGTAATCACCTCATTACTTAATTATTCTTCCCTGCTTTATTTGAGGAGTGGGAGAGAGGGTGTAGGGAGAGGATAAATGCATGTGTTTTGGATTTATTTCCAAGTAATTGACTACTTGTTTTAGGTTGGGAGGAGTTATTTGTTGTCCAAAGCACATGAGGCTCTGTTCCAAAGGGGTTTTTCCCTTTGAACCAAGAAGTATGATCTTTTTTTCAGACCTATGTAATCAAATGCTTAAAAGCGTGAATTTCTTTCTAATTTTGGATCCATAAAGCTCAAGTAGATTGCATATTTAGTTCAGAATTCACCCATCTCCAAAAATTCTGGGAAAGAAGAATAGGGAGTTTCTTCTGACTTAATGGCTACCTTTTTCCCTTTTGGACTCAGGCCAGACTCCTCAATGTAACATTCAGGACCCTCTGTAATCTGTTCCCATTCAACCTTTCCAAATTTATCTCCCGCTATATACTAACAAATTTCTGCTCAGGCAGGTTGATTTCTTTCCCCTAAAATATATAAGCATATTCACTGTGCTAATTCCTACCTCACTGCCTTAGCTCATACCTAACTCCTACATATTTTCCTAAAAGACCTTATCTGGATTTCTCCTTCTCCTCTTTCATGGTTTGTCTTTCACTATCTGTTGTTGTTCTGTCATTTTTCAGTCATGTCCCCCTCTCTGTGACCCCATCTGGGGTTTTCTTGGAATGGTTTGCCATTTCCTTTTCCAGCTCATTTTACAGATGAGAAAACTGAGGCAAATGGGGTTAAGTGACCTGCCCAGGGTCACACAGCAGCAAATGTCTCACTTTTCATATTGAAAATAATAATGTTGGACTCAATCCCTTTCAAGGTTCCTCTATCTCTAAACCTATGATTCTTATGTGTGTCTCTGTGAACTCCCCTTGATTATCAGGTTTTTTTGTGGACAAATTTTATACTCCCCAGGACTAGATAGTGCTAGGTACATACCTGGTGCTCAAGAAATATCTGCTGATGGGTAGATAAATTCACCCAGTTGTAGGACCACAGGCCTTCTTATCACATCCTTGCTCACTTTCTGAGATGAACCAGAAGGACAATATCCTCTGGGGATCTTGAAGTATGGTATTGGTTAATGGCAGTGACAGGGAAGAAGAAAGTAGTGTTCTAACAGCAACGAATTGAATTTCCACTGAGCAAATATTAGTCATGAATTCAGTACACTGAAGAAATGTCAGGAAGATGCCCTCAACCGCAATTGACATTGGGTGAGAAGAAACCAGTGACGTGTTTGCTTGTTTTTCCATTTTCTGAATTTAGAAGTAATATAAGCAGTTTTGGAAAGCTTATCCTGAAACTTTATACAGATAATACCTTTATATTCTAGCCAATGGCCATTGCTTAACAATAATAAATTAAAATTCTTTAGTGATAGACTTCAAGTCTATTGGGGTTTCAATTAAATTCATTTTAGTAAATAATAAATGTCAGACTGGCATAGTGGATAGAGAGCTGGCCTCAAAGTCAGGATGACCTGAATTCAAATCCAACCTCTGTGATGCTGGGCATCACTTAACCTCTCTGTGCTCTAGGAAACTCTCTAAGTTGCAGAGAAAGTGCTGAACTGCATTTGTAGAAGGATTTCCTCCTCTGAAAATTCCCTGTACCAATGATGTCATGGGTTCTATGCCTTTCCCTATCCTTATTAGTTCTCACAAGTTTTGAATTTGAGTTTTGTCTTTGACATTTGAATATCTTTTGGCATTTCTAAAGGAAATATCATATTTATTCTATTCCAAAGAAATATCATGTTTATTATATATTATAATAATAAATATTGATTAAGCACTTACTAGGTGCCAGGCACTGTGTTAAGCACTGGGGAAGCAAAAAGAGGCAAAAGACATCTGTTGCCTTTGAGATACTCACAATCTTATGGGGAAGGCAACAAGTAAGCAAATATGTATTTGATCCTGGGAGGAACAGGGAGCCATTGGAGTTTACTGAGGAGGAAGACATGGTCAGAACTGCACTTTAAAAAAAATCTTAGTGGCTGAATGGAGATTGGTGTGAAGTGGGGAGAGACTTGAGGCAGGCAGATCCACCAGTAGGCTGTTGTAATAGTCCAGGCATGAGGTGATGAGGACCTGCTAGAGCTGTGGCAGTGTCAGAGGAAAGAAGGGATGTATTTGAGAGATTTTGCAAAGGTCAAACTGACAGGTCTTGGCAACAAATGGATACAGGGAGGTGAGAGATGATAGGAGTTGGGGATGAGCAAGCCTGAAGGACTGTGAGGATGGTGGATTACCCTCTACAATAATTGGAAAGGTAGGAAGAGAGGAGGATCTAGGGCAGGGGTGGGGAACCTGCAGCCTCAAGGTCACATGCAGAACTCTAGGTCCTCTAGTGTGGCCCTTTGACTGAATCCAAATTTCACAGAAAAAATACCCTTAATGAAAGGATTTGTTCTGTAAAACTTAGACTCAGTCAAAAGGCCAAACCCAAGGACCTAGAAGGCCACATGTGGCCTCAAGGCTGCAGGTACCCCACCTCTGCTGTAGGGGGAAAGATAATATGTTTGGTTTGGGATATGTTGAGTTTAAGACCTCTACTGGACATCCAGCTTGAGATGTCTCAAAGGCAATGATAGATGTCATATTATAAGTCAGCAGAGAGATTGGGGCAGGTTAGGTAAATTTGAGAATCATCAGCATAGAGATGGTAACTACATCCATGAAGGGCTGGTGAGATCACCAAGTAATACACAGGAAGGGGCAGCTAGGTGGCACAGTGAATAGAGCACCCTCCCTGAAGTCAGGAGGACCTGAATTCAAATTCGGCCTCAGACACTTGACACATGTACTAGCTGTGTGACCTTGGGCAAGTCAACCCCAATTGCCTTGCCTTCACCTCCAAAAAAATAAACAAACAAAAAAGTAATATGCAGGAAGAAGAGAAAAGGGCCCAGGACAGAACCCTGAGGGACGCTGGTGGTGAGAGAACATGATCTGGAGAAGGATCCAGCAAAGGAGAGGGAGAGGGAGCTGTCAGAGAGGTCAGCAGAGAACCAGGAGAGAGTGGTGTCCCAGAAACCTGGAGAGACTAGAGCATCAAGGAGGAGAGGATGATCGACAATGCCAAAGACCACAGAGAGTCAAGGAGAATGAGGACTGAGAAAACGCCGTTGGATTTGGCACCGAAGAGATCATTAGTAACTTTGCAGAGAGCAGCCTCCATGGACTGATAAGGTCCAAAGCCTCATTGTAAGGGGTTAAGAAGAGAGTGAGAAGAGAGAAAGCAGAGGAAATGATTACTGAATAAGCACTGCAGGAAACTCTTGCTAGGCTGAGGGCAAATAAAAGTAGTTCCCCCCACAACTATAACAGTGTGTTGTAATTGTTTACATAGGACCATGATTGAATAAAAGTGTAGGGCTTGAGGGAACAAATGACCATGGAGGGTAGTGGAAAGGGCAATGGCATTAGTTAAAAGATCTGGGCTTGAATTCTGGTTCCACCATAGGGCATCATGGGGCAGCCAGGTGGCGCAGTGAGCAGAGCACCTCCCTGGAGTCAGGAGGACCTGAGTCCGGCCTCAGACACTTGACATGCTTACTAGCTTTGTGATCTTGGGCAAGTCACTTTTAACCCCAATTGCCCTGCCTTCCTCCCTCCAAAAAAAACATAGGGCATCAGGCAGATTGCTTTACCTCTCAGCCTCAGTTTCCCTATCTGTAAAATAAAGGTAGTAATAATAACATGCATGTATATAGTGCCTATGTGAGCACCGGGCTAAGTGTTTTTCAAATATCAGCTTGTTTGACGCTCACAAGTACTCTGCGAGATAGGAGCTATTATTATTCCTACTTTACAGTTGAGGAAACTGAGGCAGAGGTTAAGTGACTTGACCAAGATTACATAGTTAGTAAATGTTCGAGGCTGACTCCAGGACAAGAGCACTATTCACTGTGCCACCTAGCTGCCTCTTAGTGAAGATACTTGCTCTCTCTGCTTCGTGGGATTGTCATCAGGATACAATGAGAAAATCAGCATGTGATACTTTGTAATCATGTAGTGCTATTTAAATGTTAGCTAACAAACTGTGCCATCAGGATTGTCCCTAAATCAGAATTGGGAAATGGGAAAAGTATGATTTTTAGCACCCTCCCATCTCTTCTTGCAGTGCTATGATTTTCTCCTCCAGGGACTCCATCATCCCCAGGCACCTCTCCTCCATCTACTTCCAGTTAGGCTTTACTCTTGGCTGGTGGACAACCAATCCCCACTGAGGGTTTTGTTGCTAAGGATGAAAAGTCCTACCCCCTCCCAGGAGTGTTTACTTTTTAGTAGATAATTTTTGAATATGGAAAAGCTTTAATGAACCAAAAAGAATGAATCTAAAAGAATTTCAGGCATCCTGACATGTTAAGGAAGCTGTTGGATGCTAGGCTTCCAGTAGTCCTCAAATTACACCTATTTGGAAATACCCCCATATGTCATTAATCTCTAAAATTTTCATTTTGTTATCAAACCAGGCAAAATTGAATCTGTTTCTTCTAATTTAGGAAGACATCTTCTCCCTTAATAAGTTCACTGAACTTGTCTTGCCACATACAACAAAATGTAATAGATATGGCATATACAGAAGAAAAGTATCTATGGAGAGGGGAAAGAGCATTTCACAGGAAATACTCTCCCAAAAGGATAGCAATTCAGATGTCTATACACAAATTTGCAGAGCATGAATAACAAGCAAAATGATTACTATATTGTTCATAGAAGTCAGAGGTAGAAGAATATTAGAGACTACCGAGTCCAACTTCTTCATTTTACTGGTGAGGAAACACAGAGGCACACAGAGGTTAACTAAAAGTCAAAATATTAGAGTTGCTTCCCCAATTGGTGAGTGCCTCACATGGGCCACTATATCAAAACAGACTCCAGCTCGGCTTCCCTTTGCTCCCTACCTCCTTACCAACAGCAGATGCTACCCCTCACCCCATTTTCTAATTCTAAAACATAATCAAAGACAGGACTGCTGCCAATCTACTCTCCTTTGGCTTCACTCACCATCCCAGTAACTTTCCAAGACAAAATCCTCCTCCTAGGCTACGGCTTCCCTAGATATGTTGTCTCCCTCATTAGAATGTTAGCCATTTCAAAACAAGAACTGGCTTCACTTTTTCATTTGTATTCTCAGCACTTAACCACAGTAATAGTATTATATACTATTATCATGATAGCATTACTATCACAACAAGAGTATTACTATTAAGCACATAAGTATCTACTCAATTTTTAAAATTCATTCATTCATCTTAGGGTTCACCTAATCTAGCGTCCTCATTTCACAGATAAGAACACTGAAACTGAGATAAATGGCTTTCTCATGATCATACATCATAAATATTGGCACTGGGATTCAAACCCAGATCTCCTGACTCCAGATTTAGTGTCCCTACCATTACACCACAATGTCTCTCTCAGTTATCAATATGAGACTTAGTTGGAATGTGACTCATGATGGGAATATGGTTATGAATAATTATAATGCATTTGAAAATAGAATAGTGTTGTAGAAGAAGAGGATATGTTCGTTTGGCAATCCACATGAAATCCATAAATTTGAGAGGGGTGGATATGGGGTGAAGAACATTTAGGTTAGTATTTTGTGGTGAAAGTGTATTTCAACATATATAACCTATATCAAATTGCTTATCATTTTAGGGAGGGGAAGAAGAAGGAAGGAGGAAGAAAATTTGGAACTCAAATATTTTTAAATGAATGTTAAAAATTTTCTTTACATGTAATTGGAAAAATGAAATATTAAAGAAAAAGGAAATAGACAATGAGTTCGAGAAAGAGCTCATGAAATTTCACAAAGATATGGCAGAGTAGTGATCATGGACTTCAACACTCTGGGTGCCTGCTGGTATTTTCCCTTTACCAAAGATAGAACAGCTCACAGATTGTTGACTTGCCCTAAAGAATGCCTTCATTCGTTAAATGCTGGAGATAGTAATAAGGGAAACCACTATATAGATCTAATTCTGACCAATATGGAGGAGCTAGTTGCCTAGGAAGAAATGATGAGAACTTGGGAAGAAGTGAATACTCTATCATAGATTTTCTAATGGGTAAGGTGAGGAAAGCTGAGCATCAGCCTAAGTTGGTATGGGAGAAGTCGGGGGAGAGACAGCTGTTGAAGAATTCAGAAGGGATAAAAGGGTAGGATTTCATAACCTAAAATTACACAAGGAAAGTTTACCTCAGAGATGATGGGATACTATTCCTCTCAAGAAATTTTGGTGACACAAACAGAAATAATTCTGATGAGAAAGAAAAAATGGAGCTATCCAAAATTACTAATATGGATGCACAGGGAACTCATAGATCATATTGGATTTTAAAAGTACATGTACACGTTAAAACATGGACAGGTAACTGATGGTGAATACAAAAGAATGTTAAGAATAATTTCTGGGATGCCAAAGCTCAGAACAAGCTGTTAAGGACAATGAAAAGGGCACTCTTTCCTTTTTTTAAACTACAATGAGGGTAAAAAGAAGATCAAAGAAAAGATAGGAAGTGGAAAGAAGACAGAGGTCAGAGTGAATGAGATGATGATAATGGATGATGGGAAGACCTATTCAACTCTTATTTCTCTCCCTGATTTCTCTACCAAGGGGAATAATCTTTGAAGAATGCTCTAATGGGAAAGTAGTACAAAAATTATGAACAGAGAACTGAAAACTGAGATATATGAGGGGACAGTAAGAGTACCTAGTTATACTAGATGAATTTAAGTCATCAGACCTGCATGAGAACTAAAAGAATTACTGGATGTAATTGTCAAGGTACTATAGATGGTCTTTGAAAATTCAAGAAAAATGAGAAAGAGATTCCTAGGACTGGGCAGATTCCTGATTTTAAAAAAGCAAGAGGGTGGATTTTCCAGAAATATAGGCATTTAAATTTGATTTTGACTTTGATTCCCATCAAAATGTCATTAGATAGTATTAAAGAGAATGTGTGTATTGAGAAAAAGCAGTGATCACTATCAAAGTCTCATAAAAAATAAATCATGCCAGATTAAGATCCTTTTCCTTGTTGACAGTTTCTAGAATGCTAGGTTGAGAGGACTCCACAGACATAGCCTATTTGAATGGCAGCAAAGCATTGGACAAAGATTCTCATATTGACCTGATGGATAAGATTTGGAGAAATATATTCTAGATACTAATACAGTTAGATGTAATCAGAACTGGTTGAATGATTGAACCCAAAGAGTATAGTCATTAATAGATCAATAATAATTTGGAGGGATGTATCTAAGACAGAGTCTCAAGGATCTGACTTCAGCTCTGTTTTGTTCAATATTTTTATCAATGACTTGGATAAAAGCTTGGAATGAATGCTTCTTAATTTGGAGATAATACAAAGCTGGGTAGGATAGCCAACACATTGAATGACACAATCAGGATCCAATATGATTGTGACAGGCCACAATTATGGTTCTACTCTAATAAGATGAAATTTAATAGGGACAAGTGTGAATTACTGTACTTGAGGTGCATTATACAGAATGAACATTTCTGAGAAAAAGCTTAGTGGTTTAATGGATTATAAACTCTGTATACGTCAACAGCATGAAATGACAGAACACACAAAAAAAGAGCTAATTCAATTTTTAAAAACAACATAATGCCCAGAAGCAGCTGGTGGCTCAGTGAATAGAGTGCTAAGCCTAGAGTCAGGAAGGTTTGACTTCAAATCTAGCCTCAGACATTTACTATAGGCTATACAACCTTAAACAAACCACTTAATCTCTGTCTGCCTTAGTTTCCTCAACTATAAAACAGGAATGATAATACCTCCCATGCTTGTTGTGAGGAGCAAATGAAATGATATTGTAAAAAGTACTTAGTACAGTGCCTGGCACAGAGTGGGCACTATATAAATGCTTATTCCCCGGAACAAGGGAGGTTATCTACTATCTCCTGCCTTAGACAGGCTGCATCGAAAATATTATATTCAGTTCCTGATGCCATCTTTTATGAGCCGAAGCCTATCCAGAGGAAGGTTACCAGAATGGCAAAGATTCTGGAAACTTTACAACATGAATCTGTCAGTCAACAAACATTTAACTAGGTGCTAGATACTATGCTAAACCCTAAAGATACAAAGAAAGGCAAAAACATAAGCTGTGCCTTCAAGATCGCACTCTGATAGTGGGTGTAAAATATGCAGTGTATCTGTTTCTTAACAAAGATACTAGAGTGGTTTGCCATTTCCTTCTCCAGCTTATTTTTTTAACAGATGCAGAAACTGAGGGAAACAAGTGACTTGCCCAGGGTCACACAGTTGTAAGTGTCTGAGGCCGGATTTGAACTCACAAAGATGAGTATTCCTGATCCCAAGCCAGGAACTCTATCCACTTTGCTTTCTGGCAGCTCCTACCCACAGAACTGTCAGAAAGGGGGAGGTGGGAGCTGCCTTGTGCTAGGTTCCCTGTCACTGGAGAGCTCTATTACCATGGAACATGTAGGTTGCAGTCCCTAGTCCTGTTTGGCTATAGATTGAAGTAGATGGTTTCAGAGCTCCCTCCTAAACTATGAGAATTTGTGATTCTGATGTTTGTTTGGCTTTGCCCATGTCCCTGTGGCAGAACCATAAACCATAATGCCCACCTTGTCTAAATGTCTCTAGCCATGAGTCTGGCAGTAGGTCAAGAAGTCTTTCAGACCCCTATTCTCATTCTGTTCACAAGTTTTCTTGCTTCTATCTGACTAGAAATCCTGCCAGTGGGACTAAATGGACATTTCAGTCATCCTACTTTCTATCCCAACTGAAAACAATTTTTAATGTGATTCTCGGTCTCAAAATTTGGAAGCTTGTTTGAATTTAACTTATAAGTAACATTTGCTCATTACTCCATTTTTTTTTATCACCAGGGAACACATTGAGTGGTGTCATTGTGGCTTTGTATTGGGCACACAATAGGGGTTGTGCTAGAGAGACTATAGAGAAAAAAGCTTTCGACATAAGATCAGGAGAGTTTTGTATCTGAATCCTGCTTCTGATATGTGTGTGTGTGTGTGTGTGTGTGTGTGCGTGTGTGTGAGACTATAGGCAAGTTACTTGTACCCTTTTGATCTTCAGCTTCCTCTTTTGTAAAATGAGGGTGATAACAGCATCTACTTCACAAAGTTGCCACGAGAATCCAACGAGATAACCTAGGTAAGGTTCTTTGCAAACCCGAAAATACTATATGTCAGCTATTTCTCTTATTGTTTGCTATTTATTATCATTGTTGCAGGATCACACTCCCTTTCATCAGCAAGCTTCATTGTAAAGGAGTCTCTCATTGATTAATGGGAAGCGATGTGATACAATGGTGGATTTCTAATAAACACCTGGGTTCAGATATAGGTTCTGTCACTTGCCACCTGTATTGCCGTGGGCAAATAAATCACTTAACCCCTCTGGGTCTCATTTTTATTAACTATAAAATGAGGGAGTGGGGCTAGCTGGCTTCTGAGGGCCCTTCTGGCACTGAATCTATGAATCCTTCAAGATATTGGTCATGATTATGGCCAATATTCTAGTCATATGACCACAGATTTAGAACTGGAAGTTTTAATAGTTACCTTAGGAACTGAAACCAAATAATTTAATTCTTTCCCCTTCAACCTGTGAGATTATCTTTGTAAGACATTAATTTAACTGTTTGCACAGCAGACTTGTATTTCCTAAGTATCCTCTTTTATTTTCTATTTTTCTTACCCTAGTATGTAAAATCTTAGAGCACCATCAAGAGAGTCAGTTTGTAATAACAGACTTCCCTCTTATTTCTTTGTTTTCTTTTCCTTCTTCTCCCTTTCCTCCTTCCTTTTCTTCTATCTTCCCTTTCTCCCTCTTTCCTTTTCTGTCTCTTCCCTTCCTTTTCTCTTCACCTCTCTCTCTCTCTCTCTCTCTCTCTCTCTCTCTCTCTCTCTCTCTTTTCCTTTCCCTTTTCAGTACATCAAGGGATTCAACCTGTAGCAACTAGCTTTACTCATCTCTCTTCCTTTCCCTTCTCTCTCTCTTCCCTTCCCTCTCCCTCACTTTTACTTTCCCTCCCTCTCTCCTTCTCTTCTCTCTCCTCCTCCCTCTCTTCCTCTGAATGTGGATGTATGCATATATACATATATACTTATGTTTATAGAGATCTAATAAGGACAGTGAACATTACTCTATGAAAGACAGTTCAGCTCATTCTAGTCTTCTGAATGAGGAAATGGTTTATATTATTCCCATCCCAGGGCATACATCCATGCATCAATCTCATTAATGGGGGTTGTGTGTTTGCAGTGTTAACAGGGTAATTTTGCCTGTTGAATGTCAAGTTTCCAACCAAGAGAAGGGGGGCTGAGGGGATGAGAAGATGATTTGATCCTGGAGATGGGAAGGAGGTTGGGCAAGAGGGTTAATGGAAAATCTGACAGATCCTTAACTGTAATGTGCATTAATGTAGGTGACCCAAAGTGCCCCCTTTGCGCCCATTCTAATTAGTTTTGCTTTTTCTAATCAGCAGCCACTGGTTATCCATTCAGGAGGAGGTTGAAGGGGGAGGGGGAGTATGGAATCCAAAGGAAGTTAAAAACCATTTAAGCCATAAACTAATCATGCCATTTGCACATTAATGGTTAATTAAAGTCATGTACTAAGAAGCAAAAGACCGAAGGTGTTTACTGTGAACAGCTCTAGTTTTGAAACCAAGGACTGTAAAAATGTTTAGACGGCTGGGATCTGGGAGACGTAATGCTAATGAATCATCTTATCCATCTGCATTGTTGGGTTTCAAGCCGGCAGTGGGGCCCGAGTTTAAACACACAGAGAGACACACTCACATACACATGAACACACTGACAAAGCAGACACAGCTCTTGGGATACTAATTAGAGCCCTCTGGTGGAAAATTTGCATTGGATGCAATGAACCTGAACAATATCATGGGGACATTATTCTCTAGCAACACATTGTATGGAGCTGAACAGAGTAAAGCCCACAGCTGTTTTCCTGGAGGAGGCATGTTGCAAGATGATGTTTTCAAGATCTCAGAAGAAAAATGAGGCCAGGGTACCTATTCTTCTTTATTTGGCTGCTGAATCTAAGTCTACCTGCCCCCACATACTGCTCGATGCTCCAGATAAGGCTCATGGTTTGATACAACAAGTCTGGGAATGTGAATTATCACCATAATTGTAAGAACCCATACCTCTGTAGCTCTTCAAGGTTTACAAAGTGTTCCCCTCAAGACAATGTTGTGAGGCAGGGACTACAATTGTTCTTGTTCCCACTTCATAGATGAAGAAACTGAGACTCAAGGTGCTTGCTTATGATGCTAATAAGTGACTGAAGTGGGATTCCTGTCTTGATTTCCTGACTCCACATTTAGCTGTCTATTCACCATGGCATACATATCTCCCTGTCCCACCTATTTGATCACTACTGCCCCAGTCCACTAAGTCACCAACACTTCTTCATTCCATCTGTTGAGCTCCCTGAGTTATTAATAAGGCCCTCTAATCTTTGGGTCTCTATCAAATGTCACAGTTTCAGGGCCTCAAAAAATAACATCTCTTTCATCCCATCCCAATCCTTGGAGGCCATTTCAGTTCCAACCTTACTCTGTGGTTGCGGTATAAAATTGAGTAGACCCCGGTTAATTTGCAGTCCTTACCATCCTCCAAAACTCAGGATTAAAGAAGTTTGTGTTGGTCTTTGGAGCACCTTGGTTAGACCTGCATGCATTGGTGGGGCTAGAGCTGAGGTGGTTGAAGGCATTGCCTTTCTTCATATCTCCAATTCTTAGCACAGTGCCTGGCACATAGTAAACATTTAATAAATGGCTATTAACTGACTGACTGTTGGAAATTGAGGACAGTAATCTTCAAAGGAACCAGCATTTCCACTGTAAGACAGGGATAGGGATTGGGCCTATGATTTCCTTGGTATAGGGAACTCCCATATGAGGAAATGCCTTCAAACAATGTAGATCAGCATCAGGAGGTTAAGATAACCAGTGTGTGTCAGAGGCAGTTAGTCCTCCTGGCCCCAAAATCAGCTCTATTTATCCACTACGTCAGGCTGCCTCTCATTTCCGCCATAACTTCCTATTTGTACGCACCCTTGTCTCTCTCCTTGCAATGTCATTTGACCAACGGGACTCATTAACACAACACTGGTATTGGTTGTTGGATGCTGAATATTTCTATTACTGCTTCAATACTTGTAAAACTGATAAATGAAGACTTAATGGACTACACAGCCAGTTCTGGAATGTAGCTGTGCCCTTTCCCTGAGAAGTTATGATGAAGAGTCAG